>NW_010156248.1:0-29149 GCF_000695765.1 Mesitornis unicolor
GGGAGGGAGGGAGGGAAGGAATAATCCTTGGCTGCCAGTGGGGTGAGCAGCCTCTCTAAGGAGGGGAAAGGTGGGAGTGGGTTAGTGCTGCCCTGGGGTGGTGGGGAAGGCAGGTGCTTGTGTAGGGAGGGTAAAGAAAGGCAGATGCTGTTGGAAGAGCAGGTGGTCTTTAGGGTGGAGGGTGGGGTTTGCCCTCTCTGGAATACCCCAGAATGAATCCAGCTGCCAAGATCACTCTGTGCAAGAGCATATCCACAAATCCCTCCTAAACAGCAGTCATGATTAAATGGCTTATTCCTAATATTGCAGTTCTATAGTACCTAATTCCCTACCTTCCCCCTCCAGATGTGAGTGTGCCGCTCCCCTGCCCAGGTGCGATGCCCCCCTGCCCAGGTGCAATGCCCACCTTCTCTGGTACAGGCACACCGCAGCCACCATGCAGTACAACCACGCATGCAGGGAAACTGCACAGATGGAGCTACCAATCTGGCAAGCCTCTTCCAAACCTGCATGTTCCCTCCTTACATATGCCTTCTTTGACAGGTGATATTGTTTAAGCACCACCAGTGCTTTAACTGAATCCTGTTCAGGAAGATTCCTATAAATAATAATAATAATAAGACAAACTAACTTTTTGTCTACTGTTAATAACTTTTATTGGCAGTCTCCTGTCCTCTCAAGTCATTTTTTCAGGTTAATTTTACTTTATTATGTTTTTTATCTATGCAAAATTATGATGTAATCTTTCACAGAGATATGCAAATATGCCTATATGCATTGAAATATGCAATATTAAACAGAAGAGACATGGCATCAGAATTTGTATTAAAAGTAGTTAGGAACTTGACTGACCCAAGAGAGAATGTGTTGGACGCCAACAGAGGAAAATGTATTCGATGTACAGATGCTATGCACTCACTATACCATAACTGCATGCACATACAGAAACTACTGTGGTAGCCTTACCACTCCTAGACAGAGTAGTACTCCGGTTGAATGCATAATATTGTTTCCAAAACAAAGGCAAACTCTAGGTCCTAAATCCAGCTTGCTTATAAGACAGGCTCACAAAGCTAATTCCCCACCAAGTCTGAAGTGAGGTGCCCATCTGCTCTTCTCAACTGGAGGTAGGTTTCCACAATGACAAACAGCTGCTTGAAGAACTTTGAGGGATGATAACAATATAAATGAAGACAAGCTATATCAGAAAAGTAACTTCAAAAAATGTGCATTTCTGATAACAGACCAAAGGCCTTCCAGAGGTGGAAATACCCTCTCCATCTAGTGGACTCATAATAGCTCCCCTAATCTCCTAGAATCCACAGCTCCAGGGAATATTTTCTACCCCACAGGGTAATTATCCATCTTTAAAAGCTGCAAGATGCCAGACAGATGGGGAATTAATGCCACACACTGAAGACATTGAGCACTTTGTGGCTATCTGTCTTGTTTGGCAGGAAAACCGGCATGGCACAAAGGGTGGTGTGGCCTCAGCTGTCAGGACGGGGAGTCCAGGCAGGAGGTGTCTGGAAACAGCTGGGAAGTCTCCCCACACTTTCTACCCCATGATAAGCCAGCAATAAAACAATACTTTGTAAACCAAGTAAGTACCCGGATTTAGTGTGGACTTTCCTTCCAGTGACCCCTGCAGCACTGAACAACGATGGGAAAGTGTCACAGCATTCATTTTCCATGGAGGGAACTGGCAGCACATCTAATGGCAGAGATGGGAATGAAATCTAAAGCTGCAACCCTGGCTCCATGGTAATCCAAGATGTTTTACCACTAATGTCACTGAAGACAAATTTCACTCAGATCCTCTGACTCCTGTACATTCCTTTCAGCCTCTTTTTTGGTATGAATTTGCTTTTGGTTTTTTTTTAGGGTGTAGGAAGAGCTATTCCCTAGGATTCCTCTTAGCAATGCCCACCTGTTTGTACAAACACACTTGCTATATACAAAGGAAACAAAGACTAGCTCTGCACTTTCGAGTTCAGGAGTCCTAAGGTGGATAGAGAAGAAAAAATAACCTGAATTTTAAACCAAAAATCTGCAAAAAATAACTTATTTTGCTTGTAAACTGATGCATGGGTAGTAAAGCAAGCTTTCTCCATCATATCCTTTAAACACACTATCTCCTGGATCTGCTGGGATCAATTCTAGGAGCACAAAGATGATTCAATGCCCATAATCATCCAGGTTGAGGCCTGTGAGGTGAGGCACATGGTAATGTCAGCATCACTAGGCCTTCAGCACAATGCAGCACCGCTTTTGTTATTTTCAGTCTTATAAAATATTCATTGCTTTTTTTCTATCTTACCACTAACTTCTGCTCTAAGTCCCGTCCCATGGCTGACTCTCTGACCTTGTCTTTGACACGTCTCAAGATCTGCTCACATATTTCTGTTCCCTGACCCTACGGCATTATTCTGCCTTCATGTTTTCATATAGCGCAATCCTAGTCATGGCACAGCCCTGAGCCCTCCTCTAGCCCCATGGACCCCTGTGCCTGCCCATCAGCGCTGTGATCCTTCCTGGGGTCATTATGCAGTTTTAACACAACTTCAGTAAAACACTCACAGAAAGATCATGGGACTATTGCTTGAATAAGGAAGGACTTCGCAAAAAAGCCCTGGATTTGGCTCACTGAGGTTATACACCTCTGGAGGAGACCAGTTCACGGATCCAGGCAAGGCACTAAGACACTAAACCTGGAATGTGGATAAAAGGTACCCCTTGAATTGATGTCACAGAGGAACCCTTCTCTTGTCACCATAACCAACCAGCACACACTCTCTCCATACTCCAAACATAAAAAACAACCAAACAAAGAAACTCAACCAAACCAAAACCATGCCAGGTTAGCAACTGTTCTTAAAGACACCTGTACCCCTAAAGGTACCATCTTGTTTTGAGCAAAACAGAGCCACATCACATCAGCAAAAACTAAATAATTTCAGGTCCCCATACTGCTTTTGAGGGTGGTAGGGAACAATCCTTACTGAAGGCAGCTACACGCTGTACCTGGCCAGTGCTCCGGGCACTGCCATCACTCATCCCCACCGGGAAAAGCAGCACTGTTCATCGCCATCTCTTGTTGTGGGCAGAGGAGTGGAGCAGCTCGGTTTGGCTGATGTAAGGACATACGCATGATGATGGCTTGACGTGGGCAGGCTGCATCTAGCATTATATGCCATCAAATGCAGTGGGCATGCTACAGGCTGTTTAAAAGCCACAATGTGAAGACAACATGCTCTTCAGTGATGGATGGCTCTAAACAAGCTCATGCATAAAATTAGAAGCAATCTGTAGAACTATAATTTCCATTCTCCCATGGAATTGAAAGGAGGATGATTATTATAGCAGCAGTTGCTAGAATTGCTATATCAAAAGGTCAACCTGCAATTTCATTACCTCCACCCCTCAGTCTAACAAAGACCAAACCATTCACATTTCAAGACCTTGTAACTCCTCCAGACACATCATGTAGTATACAAATCAGAGTCCAGAAGCGCCCACTTGCCATAGTAAAACTAGAAGGTCTGTTTGTAGGTATATTTGAAGTTGAGGAGGTCTAATAAAACCTGCGTACATTTTCGTGTCAGCTTGTTTCACACACTTCAGCAAAACAGCTTTTACTTTTTCTTATTGAGAAATTTTGCACCCTATTAACCTTCTCTCCATTGTATCAGGAACACGAGCACAGCAACATTATTCTCCTGTGCAGGAACCAGAGACCAGACCTGTGACTAAGGTCTGATCCTTTTCCTTGATTCTTTCAGCCTCAGTACATTTGCAGACTGAAACCAACTCACAAACCACATTCCTACAGGATTAAAATGTGTATTGCTACCAGCAGTAAAAGGTGAATCACTTTACTGAAACAGAAACTGTGAGCTGGCATTGTCCCTGTAACATTGCAAAAGCTTCTTCTGAAATAAAAACTATAGTATCTATTGGTTTCAGTTTTTAAAAATGCTAAATGTTTTGTGATTGTGATCAGAGAAAAGAGAATTGTCTTCTTTCACATAACAGCCTCACCTTCTAAAAATATCAGCAATGAGGAAATGATATACTGGTGCAATATGATACTTAGCTATGATGCCCCACAACAATATCAGTGAAATTTTGGGTGATGAGCACTGTAATATTGAACATTATATGAGACTGAAGAAAAAAAAATGAGGGACTCTTGAGTGCATTAAAGGCAATTACCAACCAAACTAAGATCAATGACATGACAAACGACAACACAGGAATGCGTCATCTGCTCTTAAGCTTCGAACAGAAGCCTAACTCAGAGCTTCTGAATTTCATGACCTTCTACTATAATTTGCTTACTTCACACAAAAACCTTGCAGATGAATGTATTGGTCAAGTTACTTTGATGGCATAAAACCAGTCTGGACCTGTTGCAATGCATTCTGTTACACAGTAACAATATACCATAGGCCGGGCACTGAGATTATCTCAACCTAAAATGTACATTTACTCCTGGCACCAAACACAGTATTTGTTTTTAAAGGACTGTTGTAGTTAGGCCACTATGCAAAACTACAGGAAAATAAATCTTAACTTTCTCTTTAGAAGATCTGACATCAAACAAAGCATAGAGGCCAGGTAAAGAGCCTAATTTTGGTGGCTTTGACAGATATTTTGGCAGGAACAAAGAAAGGAACAGGCCAGAAAATATTTGCTTCATCTGAGGCTTATTACAAGCCAAACTGGATGACATTTGCTATTAATTCTATCCTAAGAAACTTATCCCTGATGAGGTTTTCTAAATGACTGGGTGAGGGATAGGAGCATGGTCTGAGAATTTTGGCTCACCCTGTGTTTGTACCAGCAATGCCTCATATTCTCAGCAGAGAAAACAAAAATCACTCTGCTCCCAAAGAGAGAAACATGTTAGTGGGTACATATGAGTAGCTTTCTAAAAACTGACTATGGATATTCAGAAAAAACCTCACAATTCTCACAGTAAGTTGATCTACAGAAAATTCCTTTTAATAAATTAAGAATGAGAAAAAATAAGAAAACCCTAACCCAGGGATACGGCTACTTGTTGTACAGCCCAGATGGACTTCTGCAAAGGACAAAATCCAACCATGTTCAAATCCACCAAAAAGCTGAATATGATACAGATTTAATGCATTTTATAATGCTATCTGTGCAGGAACATATTCCATATAAGAGCATCCTGACCTGAAATTTTAGTCCCAATATGTTTTTGTAAGGACATATCCATGGTATTTCTGTGCCCAGCACTACCACAGTATTGCAAAATCTTTAGCACATGTATCCTCACAAAAGTCCTGTAAGGCAAAGCAGTATTATTGCAACAGAAGATTCAGGTCTGTGGTACAAGAGGGATGTAACCACATCATATGACATTGGTTTATACTAATGAGAGAAGACAATCCTCCAACAGTCCCCCAAATACCTCTCATTATTAACATTGTACAGAGAATTGGTCAATAACGATTGCAATGGTAGTTGTAGGGGAAGCAGGGTTTTAAAATGTTCTTTCCCAAGAAGTCATCAGACTCTTCCTCCACTCTTCTCATTCAGACCTAATATTTACCTCCTCTGGGCTTTATCTGTCATCTGCGTAGGACTTAACAGCAAACTATTATTGCAGAACCAGTGCTGGTCTGCTTGCCCCATAGCTATCAGCTTAAGAAAAGAAAGAGGAATTCGTATCAGGAATTCAGGCCTCCTGAAGTTTTTGATGAGGTTGGAGAAAGAACTCACAGGACATTAATATGGACCCATGTTTTGATTTCCAGTCTATGTCTGGCATCTTTCACCATGTAATGACTGAATCTACACTCCAAGAAAACAAAAAGGTCTCACCTTAGTTTCAGTCTACTGCCTAAATGCTGACTGTCACAAGTACTTTGCCTGATGTTTCAAAAGCTATGGCAAAAGCTGGCTTACTAAAAAAAATGTACATATTTTAATAGCATGGTTATATGTTAAGGATAAAAGAAAAATGTATTGTGGTTGAAGTCTGGCATGTGTTTGGGAATGTAAAACAGAACACTTGCAGAGGAGACATTGGCAGTGTCTCAGTTAACACACAAGTTATTTCCATTATAATATAATGCAGATATTTCAAATATTTCAAACATTTAGAATTTGTGTACAATCACAATACTGTTGAAAATCCCCTGCGTTAGTGCACTGTGTGTATGGGGCTGAGAGAGAGGATGAAGCAGGCAGAGGGGAGGTTCATCCATCACAGGGCAAGGGGATGCCTCCACTCATGGCAGTGACACAGCTCCAGCACACGGTTTTACATGCAGCTATACAATTTCAGACTCCAATAAGAGAGTCAATTTTTACTACCCTATGTCTAATACAGCTTTGCCTTCAAAAGAGGATCAATGTATATTTATAACCTTTAACTCCTCTTTTCTTCATGATAAAAATGTTACTTTTTTATAGTAAGTGAGAAATATTTCTTTTTATAAAATACTGTGTAAATAAACTGCCTTCTGAATTAGTAAATTCCACAGACTAGGTACTATGTACTTTGGGCTTTTGGTTCAGAATAAGAATTTTGCACAGTGGGTGCCATTTCTTGAGCACAGCTAACCATTAAAGTAACATTAACTTTTACTACAAAAATAGTAAGGCACTTATGAATATTTCCTATGTAAAAACGGGACAAAAAACGTTTGAATCAAACAAAACTTAATGATAACATCTCTCCAAACCACTTACACATTTAATTCCTTAAACAATGAAAATCTTTCAAAAAAGTTATTTAAAAAAAAAGGAAAAAAACCTGAATATATTTAACGTTAGTTCACTTAGCACTTGATGAAATCCAAAGGAAACCTGTTTATCTACCTCTGGAACCAACAGCTCTTAAATATGACTGTGCTTTGTTTACTCTCTGTGCAAGAAAGTAACTAAATCATTGTTCTACACCACCAACACAGCCAACTTCTCACCACCTTGCCAGAACCCAGCTTTGTTCTTGGCATTGCACAAAAAAACAAGGCTCAGCCTTAGTCCTATGAAATGAAGCTGAAGCTTCCCTTGCTGCCACCAGAGCACCAGAAGTACCCAGTAAATGGTTTACAGTTCCTACCAGAGATACCATCTGTAGGACTGGACAAACCACTTTAAAGAGCTGGGTAGCTCTTCCCATCAACTGTGGAGGAAGCTTACAGCAGCTTTCCCTAGGCCAGATAATGAACCAGAGCCAGATGGATCCCAGTCTGACCAGGAGAGAAACCTGGCACCCATCTTAAAGAAACCCCAGAGTACAGCACCCAGCTAGGGCTGGATGGTGGGTGTCCTGGAGCACTCACTGGGCCACCATTCCATCAGGAATGGACCAGCCCTATGGGTGCATTTGCAGCTCTGACTTCTTAGAAACAGGGGTGGTTCAACAAGAACTCCATAACTACGTCCGGAAAGCCATGGAGGGAGGTGGGGTACAACAGCCACGCAATAAAAAGAGTGTGCATGGTCCTCTAAAGTGACCCTTACACCTCAGGTGAGTTTCATCATTCCCTGCTTATCCAACACTGCTTTACTCTATTTCCTCTCTGCAATCTTTCCTCCCCCAACTGCTAATGTTAAAATTGTCTGAACAAAGGACTGTGACCCCCTGGATCCACTCTACTACCTACACCAGGTTGTTTGCGTTGTAGGTAACAGACGTCAATGGCACCTATACAATCCTGCAGTTTCTTCTGTTGTTTCCTCCAAATAACCTCAAGCCAGATGATATCAGTGAGGACACTCCCTTACAGTAGGAGTTGTTCATATGAATAAAGGTCACTCACTTGACCCCAGGTGTGAAAGAAGAAGCCGGTAAGACTGGCACAGCTATTCCAGCCGACTCAGCCCATGAGAGCCCTATGATCATGCCATTACAGGACTGGAAAGTGCCTTGCATCACTGCCAACTTTCTTATATCTGAATATATACATAGCTAGCTCTATATACTTAAGCAAGGAGAAGCAAAGACACTCTATTTGCTCCAACTATTGACTGAGATGTGAAGAATCTTTCACTTCATGAACACAATGAAAAATAAACGAGTTGTAACATACATTCTTCTCAGAACAAGCCATGGTTGTTCATAAAGCTTTCAAACAGCCTGGTAGCCCTTTCTGTCTGTGGAAGCCCTTTCTGTCTGTGGACAGGCTGCATTTGCTGCATCTCAGCTGGAGTGAACCTCCAGCCTGATGTCTGACCTTGTGGTCACCCTCACTTTCATCTTTTACATTGGCTTAGCAGACAAAAAGGCTTTATAAAATCTGTGCCTAACGTATTCTGGCAAAGTACCACAACTTGATACTGTTTTGATTTTGACAGGCTTCTCGTAACTCTGGCCACTTCTGTAGTTTCACTCCCTGCAACTATCCAGTATCATCCAGGGATCAAAACCTGCAAGTTGTACACTGCTTGTAAAAAAGAAAAAAATCAAAAAAGCCTCCTTCAGGCCAAAGGAAGTTCACTGATTGCCCTTGAGCTGAGCTCTCTTCATTCTGGCTCTCGCTGGGCTCCAGTCTGGAGGCAGAGCCTGGCTCTGTGTGCCAGAGGAGAAGCTGCCAGCCCCCAGCAAGGCTCGGGTCTGGCACAGGCCCCAGCGGAGACCTCACCAGCAGGCATGACAGCCGGGACGTATGACAAGAGGTGGAGAGGTTGGAGCCTCCAGAATAACTGCAACAAGAAAGCTGGCAGTTTTGCAGCTTAACAAGATTTGACACAGATATTTTGGCCACTGTTTGCTCATAGGTTTGGAAACGGAAAGATCATCAATAGTTTCTCAACAAGAAAAGCCACAATGAAACAAACATAGCAACAGAGAGGAATGGAGGCTCTTTCAAAGATCCAGGATTTCTAAGTAACAAATTCCAGCAAAATAAGGTAAAGCTGATGCTTTCCGATCAGAAAGATTGAGCTGTCTTGTTTGTGTCACACAACTACCCCGATCCAAAACTCTCCCAGAGGGGAATAGACCACTCCTGCCCTCTCTACCCACTTTGAGTCCAAGATAGGTACCAACTCAAACTAGCTCATTCACACAGAGAATTTTCTCTCCTCTCATCTCCAAAAAAGAACAAAACCACATAATGTTACTCAAGGTGGGGTTCATCCAAGTAGTGATGTAAAGCAGAGGAATCTCTGTCACCTCAGAGGCAGAGACAGGCTGCCCTGGAAAGGAGTTCACTCTCTGTGCATCTTGGAACAGGATGCATTTACTTTAAGATGAACAAAGCTGGATGACGTAAATTCCCACCAGAGCATGCCATTTTCCACATACCTTCTTTCCTACATGATTTCAAGACAATTGCAAGAATCAAAACAGCTGCCAAAACAAAGCTAAAATAAAAATGGTTTGCATCAGTTTGGGGCAATCCCTGGCTTCAGCTGAGGTCAGGAATTTCTGTAGCAGTGGATGGGAGCTTGCACTCTGAATTTCACAGTGGGGTCTGGGATGAGGATGTGACAGCGCCACTGAATTCCTGGCCTGTGCCATTCCCCTGTCAGGGCATTGCTCTCCTTGCCCCTCTGCAGCATGTTTGTGGCACTTCTATGCTGACAGGAGAGCATATGTAAGCTGTGTCTGGATAAGAAGCAGTTGCTATAACTTGCTGCTTTCAAATGCTAGAAGGCAGCTGGCTTCAGCTTCTCCTTTGTACCAAGCAAAGTGATGGAGAGAAGAGTCAGAGGGGAACTGTATTACTTCAGGAAGTTCCTTAGAGCCTCACTCCTCTGCTTCCTTGATCCTCATTAAATGTTTGCTCAATCCATCCAAATTACTCAACTATTGTTTTCCTAGCTCAGCTGTTTTGCAGGGATTCTGACAATACAACCATTCCTGACTAACACTTGGGATACCCAGCCATTTATTGCAGAAGAAAGAATATCACATAGTACAAAACAAAAGAGGAAGAAATAGCACAAGACATGGGGACATCCAGACTGTAGACCACAAGACAGAGTAACTCTTTTCTATGGCCACAAACAAAGAAGAAATGCTAAAAAGCTACCTTGAACAAGCACTACCCCACAGACTGCTTTGTAGAACACATGCAGTGTCAGAGGAGTAGTTTTCATCTGCCATAACAAAAAGTGAACTGGAGTTGCTATAGAATCCCTGAAACAGAACAAGTGTCAAGCCTCATAAAGGTTGGCTGAAGTTGTGGATATTGCAAATAATGCAGATGATATAATGGACACGCATAGGGCAGAAAGCCAAGAACATGCAATGTATATCTATTGCCCTCCTAATTTCATTTTAGGAAAGTCTCTAATGAAAACCAGATCTAAATAAAAAAGATTAAACTATAAAAAAGATTACTGGCAACTGAATGGGTACTTAGGGATCCCATGTCTCTGCGCAAGCTTCAGCTGTTTGTGGCCTAAGAAGCAGAAACTGAAGGACCTTGGCTCCCCAGGACACCTCTAGGCTGACTACAGGTGGGTAAGGATCAATTAAGAAAAGCCCAAACAGAACCTAACCACTATTTGTTTAAATTATGCTATTGCATTGGAATGTGTCTGTCTCTAATAAACCTATTTAAACTCAAATTGAAAACAATTAGATCTATTAAAACATAAAATATTAATACAGTTCTACTTACACTGAATAACTGAAACAGTACATGCTTATTGTCAAAGTTTTAAAACAAGTCAAACGTCTAAAGTGGTTTATTAGTAACAAGTTAAATGGAAGACATGTGGTTAAGCACCTAGAATAAGAAGTGCTAAAACAGATTCTGACAGCACTAGTCTCTTCTGCAAATACAGAGATAATGTATCTTTCTTGACAGTTTATTTAAATATTTTTGGTTCACTGAATAATTCATTCCTAGTTGAAACCAACTAAGAGTTGAGGATAAAAAACAAACCAAAAACCTTCAGAGACAGCTTGTTTTCTAATTTCATCTTGTGAATAAAAGCACAAAGTGAGATGATGAGCAATGCAGTTCTAAAACCTTGAAGGCAGTTATCAGAAATAAACAGATCAAATCATTAATTACAAAGTTCTTTTGTTTAATTAATCACTTTGTTTGAAATGATAAAACTTGCAGAAAGAAGTATCAAAAGGCAAATTATATTCCACATATATAAAGGTAGTTCTGACTCTTTAACAACATTTTATGAATGCTGCTTTTGAAAATTTTTCAGTAAATCTGATGTTTTATGCTTATGCAAGTTGGGACTTGAACAAGTAGGAGAAAATTATTATTATCCAGGGAGAGCTGGATTATTCCCCTTTGTTTGTTTCCTTTATGAAAATTTATAGGTCACGGATCTGAGTGAACTTGGTGCTTCTGGGTCACAGAAGAGATGCTAACTGCAAGTTGCCACTTGACAGCCTGTGGAAGGGGGGACCTTTGCTCATGGAGCAAAAGTGCTCCTGCGGAGGGGGCCTTGTAAGGAAAGTAATTACAGTGCAGCCTTACAGACTCTCTCCATAGTCCTTGAGTGGGCAGAGCTCTGTGTAGTGACTGCAGATGGAGCTGCCTTTTACCAACAGAGTCCCATCAAGGGACAGGGACCCCAGTTCTGCACTGCAAATACACGAGGAGTGGGTTTAGCTACTGCAAATTGTAAGACAAGAGTCAGCTCTGCAGATCTCGTGCTCAACACCAGCGTAGGACTTTTGGTATCAAAGCCCTGCTCTGCCACCAGCCCGAACTCTGGCAAAATCATGACCTGCACATTGGCCAGGAGACCTTTTACCTTTGATTTTTCTTTATGAAGTGATGGGAGCAATGTTTCCCTACCTTCCGAACAGCCATGAAAGAAAGCAATCAAGATGAGGTTTGGAGGGCACTTCTGGCTACAGAAAATGCCATATACTTAAATGAAACTGACTGAAAAGTTAGTACTAAAATCACCAGGAAAAAGGACGCAGGAGGAAGTGTTCAAGACTGCTTCATGTCCTCTTTGAAGCAGATTCAAATCTGTACAAGATCACTATGACTAAGAAAAGATAACCCCACCTAGGTAAAAAAGAAGAGAATTAGGAAAGTCAAAGTGAAGGATTCCTCTTTTAGAAATCGGTTTACTGCAATATTTGCTTTCTGTTAAAATTCTTCAAGCAGTATATTTAAAACATCAGAGGTACTTTATTACTCTGAGAAGACATATTTATACTGCTTAATTTGTATCCTGAATAAAAAAAAAGGAAAAAAAGATTCACCTGACACTCAGTTATGCAGTCATTTTTCAGCTCTGCTGTATTACTGCACAAGAGAGATAAAGTGCCATCACTGGGGAAGCTTTGAATGCTGCGATGTAGCGAGCAGCCCCTCCTGGCGCATCTCCTCAGACAGAGCCGCATTTCACTGGCTGCAGCAGCATTTCTCTGAACATTGTGCTGGAAATGAAGGGCTGGCAAACTCCCTCGCTGGAGCGCCTGGACGCTATCTGCAGCAATTCAGTGTCTGGAGACACTCTAAACAGTTTCATTCAAAGCTGTCACTTCAGAAAAGCTTCAATATATAAATGAAGTTTGGTCATGTCAAACATTGTTTCTGACTGACAGAAAGCCTGACTGGATTGCATGATTTGACACTAGAAAATCCCAACTCATTTCAGTACTGCAAGGAAAGAAACAGCAGTGAGTTACTGCTGTCAGTGGTGGGACACGAATGCTCAAACAGCGCTGGCGTGCTTTATTTCTACTGGCATAAAATAGAAACTATTCAGGGCCTTACCTGTATAAACAACTTTCTGTATGTCAATGCTTCATGCCAAAAGAGTAAAACCAGAGGCTCTACTCCACAGCATACGACTACAGCGAAACTTTGCTGTTCCCAAGAGTCTGGACAGGAGAGGAGAAGTGCTCACACTCGCCACTACTCCCCATGCACTCAGGTGCCCACCTTCAGTGGTCAGGAGGACAAGTGGTTCATCGCACCCTCCCTCAGCTCCTGGTGCAGAGAGACAGTCACAACCCCAAAACTGGGCACCTTGGGCAGTCTCAACTCCTCTCTGCCTCTCCATGCTGCCTCTGCAGGGGACTGGTACCCAGCAGTGTGGGGTACCCGATATGGACCCGCTTACTGCTTGAGCATCATGATGGCTACAGCTCTAGCTACATGTCACAGGAGTCTGAACTCAAAGAACCTTAATTAATTCCCAGGTCCTAAGTAAGGAAACAGAAGCCACTGAAGTATCTTGGCTTCCCAAGGCGAAGCAGAAGTTAGCTGTTTGTTTATCTTGTTTGCTTCTTCCAGGGTGGCCCCGTATGTCTTGAGCACAAGGAGTTTTGCAGACACAAACAACATTCCTGGCCCTTCGCTGCTCTTTCTGGTGGGTGTGGAGCCATCCCTTGCCAACACCTGAGCTGCTCCTCCCAAATGGGAGCTTGAAAAAGCAACATCTCCTGAGGCCAAGCTCTATCCCACAAAAACAAGATCAATTATCTCATTAAGGGATCTTAAGGCAGAATTTAGTCTTTGGGGTAGGGAAAAAGTCACTGGGGGAGATGCCATGAGATAGCATCGGTGCACCACAACAAAAACACTACGAAGCAAGCCAGGCTGTAGCAGAGAAGTCCTATGGAACAGGCATTCCACATCTAGGATTTATAGAAATGTTAGGAGTTCAAGAGGAATTACTCTAAAAAGTCATAGGATTTATTAGATGGTGCTATACTTTCTATTAGTGTTTTGACCTATCACATATAAAATACAACAGGTGTGCAGCTTTTTAGTGTAGAGCATGTTCCAAATACCACTTTTTGCTTTTCTTATTTTCTATTAAAAGTTACATGAGTTTCAGCAGGCTCTTTATGCCTATAGAATTTATTTGAGATCCTCGATTGTTAACCCAGTGGTGGTCCAAAGACACTTGAAAGGTCTCACGGTGACATTTTTCCTTTCACCGTTAGATCTTTTCAAAAGGTGAAACATCCTCCACAAATGGCTGGCAAGCTGCCTGGCACAGCAAAGAAATGAAGCACCTGCCACCTCCCCTCCTATTTCCGTAAGGAGGAGAGAAAAGGGAAATCTTCTGTTCTTAAAAGCACGATCTGAACTGCACAGACACGCTATTGCACGTAGCTGCTGTGTGAAGGCATGGGGGAAGGTCTCCAACGAGCAGTCAAGAGGAATCAGGAAAAATGTCATCCTCAGACAAAAGGGAACTCCGCCCTTGAGAACAACAAGGAAAGACCTTGAAAATTTGCTTTTAGTACTCTTGAGCAATTTGGAGGAATGCTGGCAGACCTGGGAAGACACAGTCCCACAGAAACAATGCTGCTGCACTGGCAAGGTCCCTCTCCTGCTGGAGGGACCCATTTCGGCAGGAGGAGCTGCCCTGGCTCTGGGGTATCCAACAAGTCACTGTTGGATTGACAAAGAACACAGCCTCCTCTCTGATTCTTTCTCTCATGGAGTCTTAGGGAAAGAAACCTGTCCAGCATAAAAACATAATACCAGATACACACACACCATAATCTAGTATTAAAAAAGCCAATAGAAACCATTCAGATCTCAATGGATATTAATCCTCACCATGTGCGCTATTGCTATCCACCATAATAAGTACAATTAGTTCTGTATTAAAGATTGTTTATATGACTTCAATTTCTCTTTTTTAATTAGCAGGAGTAAGTAGGTTTAGGAGGTTTAATTAAAACTAACCAAAGTAACTGTCTGATGGTTTTAAGGATTAAATGCTTTTCCATTCCTAGGCTGAAGAGGGTACAATATGTTTACAACACAGTGGTTGTGGGGAAGGTCAGACATTTCATTTCATTCTTTCCAGAAAGTCAGCAAAAGTGCCACTGACAGCTTTTTCTGACAAAAAAACCCCAAACAAAACAGGGCAAGAAATGGTTGGGTTGAGGTTAAAATGAAGAGGACATTTCTTTCCTTTCCTATAGCCAGGGAATCTCAAGCCGAGAGGCCAACCACTCCAGTCATGGGCTGTTTGGCTCAGGAGGGGCAGAGGGATGGTCACCACAGGCACCAGCACAGCCTGGCACCCTGAGTCCCCGGTCTGTGACACCTCATGCACAGAGTCAGGATGGAAGTCGCCTTCCAAGTGAGGAAAATGGATATTGTGGAATTAAAGCAGCCCATTTATGGCCAGCAAAATGAAATAGTTTCCATAAAGCATGTAATTACCTCATGGAGCTCACTGTTACAGGATATGGAAGAGGCCAATGGTTTAAATGAGTTCAAAAAAGGGTTACACATTGGTTGAGGATGGATTCATCACGAGCTGTAAGATATGGTTTGGATGCAAACTATGGCTCAGCAAGTCTCTGTACTATTGATTACTGAAACTTGGAAGAGTGTAGCAGAGAAAGTGTCTCTAGATTTCCTCTGATTTTTATATTCTTTGGTCCAACACTTGTGTTATTGCAGTCTTTGCATAACCAAAAATAACCTCTCTGCAGCAGGAAAATCAGGAACTACTTTGTATTAGGCACCAACTCCCTTTATGGCCCTGGGCAAGGCATTTGGCCTCTGCTCTCCTGCAGTCACCAACCTGCAAGAAGTTTGAGGCAACTAAAGCTAATGTTATGTAAGTCTTAAACATGAAATATGCTACATATCATCAATTGGTCTCACTTAACAAACCCAAAAGAAAAATATTTATGAAAAACCCCATTTCTTTAGGAACTTGTACGAGGAGGTAGCTGTTACAGCTTTTAGCACAGCAACCTGATATTTTCCAAAACATCTCTGTATTAAAATACCATATTAAAACAGTGCAGCCTTGAGGGTGAGATGGAATAACTGATGACATGGCCAGTTCTAGTCAGCTTTTTCATAGTACTAGCTTCAAAGACACAATATTAAGTTTACATGGATACAAGCCAGGTGTCACAAACTTGCAGTAATGGAATATTACATCTGCACATTATCTTCTGGACAGATCTCATCTCAGAGACCGAAGAACATGAACATTACTGTACCATGGTCTACAGTAACAGCAGCTTGTGGAAACCACTACATTATCTTCAAACTACCTAATTTGGACAGCTGTAACAGTACAGGTGCAGCAGCACAAAGCTGAGGATGAACTAACTACCAAAGCATTTACCCAGCTCCTTGGGCAAGCATACCCACCCATCCTGAGCTCTATACTTACACTGCTAGCTAGGCATAATCAAGCTAGACCAAATTTACATTTGGTATATCTGAATGCAGTCCCTGCAGTCAAGCAGAAATGGGCTCACTGGCTGGGATAAGCCACCTGAAGCCATCTGTCCCATCTCTATTAAATATCTGGGTTTCCTCTGTAGTCACAAGGGCTGGAAGGGTCAAGCACAGACCCAAAGCTGACGCTGTGTATAAGATTCAAAATCCAGTTCTGGACACCAGATTTTCTGAGCATCAGATGCAAACTACATTTGTGCCTCCATCCTTCATTCAGTTTGTCTATTGTTTTAATTGAATAAAGTAATAAAACTATCACTGTGCTATGTAAAAAGCCTTAATGTGGCTGCCAACAGGGCAAATTAAGAGACAAAAGGACCAGTAGTTTATCACATGGTTTATTGCTGAGAAAAACAGTGTGCTCAAGCTATTATCACTATTATGGTACAAGTTATAACAGGAAATCAATAAGGATAAGACAGAGAAATGTTCACGTTCATCCCAGAGACACTGAAACCTCCCCTCCTTTATGCAAAAGGAATGAATTGTAGAGTCACTGAGTGGTGTCAAAAGGCACATCTGTCACTCACAGAACAAGTGTTGCTGCAGCAGCCATTCAGTGAACTGCGGGTATTTTACACCAAACCTACCTTCAGGGAATTTCCTACCACACAAGTATCAGGCTGCAGGAAAGGGGGTGTAGATGCAAATCCTCTGCCCAGCCCAGATCCTGCCCAGCCCTGATGCTGACCAGAACTGGCACCTCAAGCTGCCGATGGACAGCTCTACCATACATCTCCCGTCCAACCACATGTAAAGGAGCTCCTCCATGCTTCTGCTCTGTTCCCGATGCTGCTTTTCCCTCGCCATGCCCAACTGCAGTACGGGCTGCTCCTTCCCCCCCAGCTCATTGCCTCCTGACCTCCAGGACCTTCTGCTGGACGTTGCCACTTGGTGTTGTCATCAGTACTTGGGAAGAAATATATCCATACTACAGCATGGTAGTAGACCAGCAACTAAGACAGATATCTCTAAATAAAAGGTCAGTTCATTCTCCCTGGGGAAAAAAGATACTAACAATGACTTTTATGCAACTGTGTTTCATCCACTGAGGTTGCAGTGTAGCTCTTGAGAAGAAATGAAGGAAAAAGAAACACAGGAGCAGGTGAGGAATGGACACAAGGATGCATGGGTGAGGACAGTGAGGACAAGGGCAGAGATAAACCAAATACAGTAGAAGGGAGACCTAAATTAGAGAGAGTTGGAAGGAAAAAAACCCAAACAAAAACAAATGAAAAAACATGATAATGATGCTCTTTAGCAAAATAAGGCTGCAGTTACTGAAACTCCAAATCTGAGGCTTGTTCTTACTTTTCATCATATTCTCCCCAAAAACACGTTCGTTTATTTGTTTAGTTATGATTAGTACATCTTCTTGATGCTTTATCACTGAAAAGGGTCATTAATTTATTTGCTAGGACTCATAAATTAGTCCAACCTATTTATACTGCGTAAGAATACAGAAAATAGAACTGGTTCTTTTTTTCCCCAAGACATCTATAAAATTTCTAAGATCAGCTTTTGTATAAATACATAATAGAAATAAAATCCATTTTCTTGAAGCCTAAGCATTATATTGACGTGTGCATTGTCCACTGCTTCGCTTCTATCTTACATTTCAGTATCTACATGACAATGTTAGAGTAGAAGAGAACTGGCTAGTTAACATTTCTCAACTGATGCATCTGATTAACGAAATGGTAGTAATGGATTATTGAAACGTGATGATGGTGTTTCATTTTTTCCCCCTCCATTATTCATTCAGCTTAATAATGGGTTGTTGTTTTTTTTTTACCAGAAGGAATACATAAAAAAATGACACTGGATTTTTTCATACTCTCTGAAAACATTTCTAAAATACATTTGACATACACAGAGTGTTTAATTTAATGCTATTACAGAAAAAAACCATAGTTCTTCAGGGTGGCTTCACTTTTTATTTAACCTCAAGTAAGCAGTGCACCAAATTCAGCTAGATAAATTTTATTTGACAATACCCATCTCTCATATTCTTATCTACTGCAACACAAAAATTATCAGCCATTTGAGGAAGTTGCAAAACTACACATCCAGGAGCTAGAAATGTTAAAGGAAAAAAGCAGTGACGTCACTCATGATCATACCTAAATGAATCCTTTTATTCTATCGTTCAGCTTCATATTAAATGCACTTTTGCTCCATGTTCTCCTCTGGTCTGTGCTGTGCAAGAGTTAAGGCACCAGAGTCACTTCTGCTAAATTACAAGGAAAGGCAAATTTAATCTAGGCTATTAAACTTAATTTTGGGGGGAAGCAGGGTCTCAGTAAATATTCTGGATTCCCAGTTATTTTTAATTTCTCATGCATACTCTACTCTCTGTCCTTTCACACACTATTCTATCATATATTAAATATATTAATTTCTCTCTAGCAACAAGACACACAGAAATGGGCAGCTCACAGTAGCTTTCAGCTTTTCTGTGCTGTCCTCCATCTCGGCCTTTTTTGGTCCTGGTTGTGCAACATTTAGCAACACATGACTTAGCATAGTAATTTACAAAGAGACAGAAACAAAGTCGAAAAAGTAATGTAAACTAATATATTCTCCCTAGGGACTAGGGCAAATAAAATAAGAAAAAAAAGGAAGAAGACAGGTCATAGACCAAGGAAATGCCCCAACCAAAGTTTTTCATTGAATGTAAATTAAAAAAGAGCCAGTGTGCTCTGAAATGCTCATAGTTAGGAGGATGCAAACTTCTGTTGCCCAAAAACAGTCCCACAAGAAGGCAGGAGGTTAGTCCAAAAAAAGAGGGAAGTAGAGGGGATTAATATCATCTGTCTTAGCATCAGTCTGAGGTGGGGTAAAGCCTTCTCAGGATGAGCCTGTTCATTCCCTTTGGAGACAAACCAGATGACCAGCTTCACATACACACTGCTTAAATAATTGGGATGAATCCAAAGGTGTCACCAACTCTGCTCCATTTCAGTGGGACATTCTCCAGTGAGGACAAAAAAAATAGCTGTAAGGCAGCTTCAGGGAACATCTGTGCATGTATGTATGTGCCTTTGAACCCTCTGCAAGTCTGTGTTCCACTGGATCTTCCTGTAAACAAGATGGTATCACTTTCTATTTTTCATCCTTTCTGGCACACTATTTCATCAGCATTTCTCCTGTAATCACTAACTGACAACACATGCTAACATTTTCCAGCATAATATTTAACATTGCATACAGAGAGATCTCTGCCAAAGTTTCACTGGCATGTTAGGCAACGCTGGAAATACTCTCCCAACAGAAAGCTTTCCATCTCCACAGTCTACTCTCTTTTTCTGAGAAACTATTTGAAACTAAAAGAATCTGCAGGAGGATCAAGCTTTCTGAAGTATTTTCTTGTTCTTTGAAAGCCTCATTAAAACAATTAATACATTAATGCAATTCCTGATTAAGTTCCCAATATACTTTTTCCAGAATGACATCCTCTACTCTGCCACAACCCCAAGCTTCTGTTAAGCAAGAGCCAACAGCTCACAGAGTGATTACAAGAGGGGCTAACCATGGCTTATGAAGCCCCACCAAACCTGAGAGATGACCATGCTGTTGAGAGAGGACCTATGCAGATACTCCCCAAACCAAACTTACAGAGCTCTGTTCAGGATAGGAGGCTTTCCACATAAAATCCTGTCCTTCAGAGGCCATGGCTTAAATTACTGTTGATCTGCTGCTGTCCTGCAGCAATCCATGTTTCTGGGGACTGTGAATCATGAATCCCACATTTTATGTGAGACTTTCTTCAGCAGTATAGTAGTGGGAATACAACAGGTGGAAGACAGGAGATACAATCTCCTCCTACCAGTTAGAATACAGCTAATTACACAGTTCTCTCAAATGGAAAGAACCAGATCCAGCAAGGGGTGACCGGAGGGAGGAAGGAAATTTTTTGTTCACACCACCTTCAGTAGGGAGTCCAAGGAAGCAAAGTATGTACTTTTAGCAAAGCAGCTGTGTTGTGACCATGCTTCTCACTGGTAGATCACAAGGCGTTCACAGTCTGGAAATCATCCTGAGATATACCTCATATAGGTATAGCAGGGCTGTTTGATTTTATGTTACAGCTTATTTTAAAGTTTACTAATAAAGTGCAAAGTTACCTTGAAAAATCGGAATTCTAGTCAGTCATAAAAGTGACAAAACTGTATAAAACTGACATAAAGAACAAGTTTGTCTTATTGCTTTAAAAAGCTGGGAGTAGTCATTCACACTAGAGCAAATTCACATATTGAAAATTTTCTTAGCCAGTATACATCTTCTGTTCCCACTGCCATTACTGCAAATATTTGTATTTGAGGCACAGCAAGCTGCTACAGTTCAAAGACAAGCCTAGACAAATTCAGACTGAAAATGAGATCAAATTAAACTCTGAACCAGTGGAATAACTTAACAAGGGATTCTATCAAGTTCAAGTGTATAAAAATAGGTTTTTGAAGTAATGAAACAAAAGACTGTTCTAAGCTTCATCAGAAATGTGTCACTGCAATGAAGTACTCATGTGGTGAAGTATTATAGTCTGCTTAATGAAGAATGCTAGACTAAATCCAGTGGTTTTTTCTGGTCTAAAACTTGCTTACAAGTTCTGCAGGAACTTCTCTTGCAGAATAGCTACCCTGGAATAAATAAACCTGTGTTTATAGCAATATTGTAAGTGGAGTTATTTGAAAGGCCACTGTTTCCATTACAGGCCAAACACATCAGGCCATTCCTTCATAGCATCCTACTTCTGTTGAAACCATTCGAGCTACAGTGGCATGACATAAGAGGAGGGTCCTGAAGACTCAAAAAATGGAGCCTTTTTTCAGAGCCAAGAGAGATGGTGAGATCAGAATTTCAAGTCAACATCCACACGGTGATCAGCAACCATAATGGGAATAATAATACAGAGATGAAATGTAAGTGGGCTTTAATGTAAGAGAAAGATTCCTCAGTCTTTCACCCTAGAAAAGTATTCATGTTTCTTTTACTGTATTGTTTATGTTAGCTTTATTCATTCTTAAATCACAATGCACCTCTCAATCAAAAAAAAAACCCCACTAAAGATTAATAATACCAAACATATTAGGTTATTCTGAATAAATGCACATATTCATCACATTTCACCCTGCAGTGACATGAAACTTTTGCCGAAAGCCACCTTAGCTCTAGAGGCTGACACGTAGCAGCACATTGTGATTTCCTAAGCATGAAGATTTGACAGTGCATCTTGGAAGCAGATTTTTACCTTTAGGCAACTGGTTCACATAACTTTGGCAATCAGACCTTTGTTTACAATGTACCTGCAGGGACACAAAGCAGCTTAGTGCTGTTGAATTCAATGAGATGGAAGTATATGCTTGAGTGTTGTCTTGATTCAGGGCCAAAAAGTAAGGCTCTTAAAAAGGAGAGGTTCAAAATGGGTGTTGGAAGGTGGGACACACTCTGATGGAGAATTCTGCTCAAGATTTAATTCCCAGTAAATCATGAGAGTCAAATGCTCTTGTCCACTTTCTTTCACTCAAGCCATCATAAAATCCAAGAGGTGTAAAGCATTAGAGCTTAGACACTTAGCCATTTCAATGGGTTGTATATGCCTGATAATTCAAGAATATCATCTCCGCTTTCTGCAAAGGACCATGGCAAACAGACAGAGCTAGTCCTTTATGCAAGCATGAGACTGGCTTTTAGACTATTTCCACTTAAATTCTTCAGTCATATATATTTTTCGTCAAACTATCTTAGTATTTTGAAGCATGTGAGACTTGCACTTGGTGAGCTATAATATAATAATTATACTACGCTTGAAGCACACACAGTAACATTCAATGCACAAAAGGATCTTATATCGAGTCAGCACATTTACAGGCAAACAGTGTTTTAGCTGGTTTCCCATGTGAACACATTAACTCTACATCTCTGCTTGTCAATCCCCACTACTGGATTTTTAACTTTTGAGCTGACTGGAACAAAAAGGAGATTGGAAGAGAGGTTGCAAGATAAGGTTTCTACATGTTAAGAGAAAACAGGAAAGTAGCTAGGAAAAGGGACTCTGTTAATGACACCACTCAGAAAAAGGCTGCAGAATGGGAGTACCCTCACCAGGCTGCAGTGAATCCATGGCTCTCACCATAAAGACTGGAAACCCTTAAGAAACCAATCTTTGTTGGTTCTCTGCTCACAAAACAACTTATTGTCACTCATAAAAGCATTTTAAAAAGTTAGAACCCAAAACCTAACCCCTGATGCGCTGACACTGCTTGTACAGCAGTGCAGTGTTCATGGGCTAAAGCTGGAGCAACGTGCCAGTTCTGCATTACAGAAGGGAACAGGAAACAAAACGACTCCAAACATCTTCCTATTAGCAAGTGCCAGTTTATCAATACGTTACATGATAATTTTCTATAAATATACCAAGGAGTTCATTCCAAAAAGAGAGAGCCATTTAAGCCATCAGGGAGCAAACAGATGTAAACTTGGCACAGACAAATTATGGACAGAATTATAGGATGGTTTCTAAGCAGCTTTGGTGCAGCCCCCAAGTAGTACCAGCAGTAGCACAGAATATTATTAAGATGGAGCTCACTTGACCTGTATATGGGGACTTGGACTGAGGCAGCCCTTCCAACTGCAGTGTAAGCTAAAAGAGGACAGAGGTGAAGCACAAGTACATATTTTATGTTGAGTAAAATATGTGAATTTTAGCAAAGGATTTCATAAGAAATGTGAAAAGCAGTGAATTACATTAGGAATATTGCCTAGCAGGAAGACAGAGATAGGTCTGTTAATGGGCAAAGATTCAGGCCCTAGAAAAAAATTGCTGAGTTAGCAGAATGTAGCATACTAAAAAGGCATGAGAAGTGAAAGACAAACTGTGTGAGACACTACTTACCCCTACTGAAGGCTAGAAAGGGGAATCTGCTGCACAAAGAAATGAAGGACAAAAATGGTTTAGTCAAGGAATGGGAGAGGACAATCAAGCAGAGAAGATTCATCATAAGGCAAAAAAAAGCCTTTGAAAGTGGACTATAGCCTAGAGTAGAGAGATCACAGGGTTACAAAATGTGAAGGGCATTGAGTAATCTACACCCAGGATTTAATACATTTTACACTTGATGCTGTATCTGAACCACAATTCTCAGCATTTTTTAAGATCAAGTCAGTAAGGAAAAGAAAGCCGACTAACAGTTCTGAACCTCATGAAGATGTCAAGTGAAAAGATAGAGAGATGCAAGAAGATAAATGAGGGCCTTAGCTTTATTTTTAATGCCTGTTAAAAGCCTTCAAGTTGCAGACTAATATTAAGATAAGAAATGCTATTATTATCTTCAGTTTCTTCACGCTGAACTGGCCATTCCCTCATTGGCTGCTATTCAGAACAAAAGCCAACTGATGCTGAGATCCTTTGGTTCAAATTGCATCCAAGTGAGCGTTTTCAGTGTGTCAACAGATAATCATCAGAGGAGAGGACAGCCACTGCTTGTCCAAAACATTATGTCCAACATATTCTACACATCTGCCCTTGCTTTTCAGTTCATCTAAGCTCAGTGAGAGCCAAGAAGGAACTCTTGTTGTTTTCTATGTCTTGGTAGGAAATGCTGGAACAGGCCAAATCAGTCAAACAGTAGGGTATCTTTCTTCTGATAATACTTGTGCCAAAGATCCTCAGAGGGCAATTTAAAACTAGAAGAGGCACAAGCGATTTTGTTATATTAGATAACAAAAGAAAACATCTTTTTATTGTAGATTTTTTCATTCTATTTGAATTCATAGCCCTAGAAACATTTAGTAAATTTAATGGTCATTTCTATTCAATTTCATTCAGGGCCAAGTTCTGCACATCGAAAACAACGGTAGCAATGTCATTATCTTCCAGGGCATATGGTCAAATCCAGAAGTGTCTTAGCAATGCTCAAAACTTATTAAACCATTTGTTTCACATTAGATGCAATCAAATACCCTTTAGAAATACGCTGCATTGGGCCTCCTACCACTTGATCTTTTGCAAGTGAATTTATTGTGTAAATAAATCCTTACAAGACTTCTACAGAAACACTGTTTTTCAGCTAAATTGGGTTCCATCATCTATTCCCAAAGAGGGTCAAAGAAAGAATCCCATTTTAGCTTTTCTGTACTGTGTTATTTATACACTCTCTCACTTCTGCATTTCTATTTACTAGCTCTTACATCTCTTTTTTGTGCAGTTTGTTTATCCAAATAAAAGATGCCTCACAGTTGTAAGACAAAGAAGCAAGACTTACAGTCCCCACTGGACGTCTCTGTATTTTCTATGGTTTGGATTTTTTGTGTAGCAGAATCTAAAGTTTTTCAAGCTTAATTTTGAAAAGACAACTGCTTAATAATTAGACCATTTAAACTAAAAGTTATTTGTGGGGGCAAAAGTCCAAGCTTGCAAATTATTTTTTAACAGCAGTAGTTGGAAGCAAATAATGTAAAGGGCTGAATAAGAATGCGTTGGGATCTTTTCCTGAAAAGGGTTAAATGGGGCGTGATGAACTATGATGTTTTAATTTGTGTTGTAAATGTAGTACGTGTGAACCAGAAACAGTATTTAGATGTCCTGAAAATACCCAGTTTCTAGTTACAGTTGTTTTGGATTCAGAGCCATTGTACAATCCTAAACAAACTTTATAGACTCATGGAGTTCCTACCAATATATAAATCTCAGTCTAATATCCAAAATGTGATTTACCTCTCTAATTCTTTCATGCGGTCTGTAACCTATGATACATGTTATTCATATGTTCTGTTTTCAATGGGAATTACACATTAACTACCTTTACTGGCAACTTTAGATATGCACACCTCATGTCCATTCTTAATGGCACAGAATCTCTCCCAGCTCTTGTTTTCTTAACTTCTTTTGACAATTATCATTTTCAAGAAGACACATTCCTTTCCTTTTTTTCAAGAAGAAATTCTCTACTTCCTATAACTTTGCGTTTTTTTCCTTTATATGTTTAAATTCTACTATTTGAAATACTCATAACTCTCTGAGAAATAAAAATATGACTGGATGGGGATTTCTGAAAGCTCTCAATACTCTTATTCCCACTGCAGTCACTGCTAGCTTTATCCCACACTCCACTGGGATGAGAGCTCAAGCAACACTGAGGCCTGATTTCATGTTGCAGTGCTCCCATAAATGGACTTCTAGGTACACACAAAATCTATTTTTTAATACGTTAGCACTCAATAACACCACCAATGTGAATTTGCTCTATGTCTACATTCCCATTTGTGAGCTTCCCTAATAACTATTGAACGTGTTGGCTAAATAGAGGATAAAAGCCTCGAAGGTATTTCAGTTCTGTTAGTTTTCTGAAGACAGGCAGGAAAACAGAGAGAAGGGAGACTGCAAAATGGCAGCAGGGAAGCCACATGAGCCCCATCCTCCCTGGTCAGGAGGCAATCCGCAGGGAGAGAATTACTGTACACCTTAACACTGGGAAAAGTTTCAAATGCAGCTCACATTTCACAGCACAGCCTACTGATGAGGTACAAAGCCTTAAGAGATCAGGTTGCATTACTTCTGCTGTCCAAAGAATTACATTTTATTTGAATTCAATATATTAAATAAAGTTTAGGCCTTAACACAGTTAGATTTAGACATTTTAGATCTGCATTTAGATAGGTTTATGTTAAGCAAGGAAATAAGTCATAAAACAAATTCTAAATATGTGGAGGATTATTTACTTTTGCTTTGCTTTTGTGGCTGCTGATCAACAAGGGAAAACAGTACCTTACAACACAGAGTGGTAGAAAGCCACCACAGATCTCCCATTACCCAGTCTGAGGTGCTGGAGCACATGTAGAAGTCAATGACCCCCTGTGCTAGAGCTGCAGGCCCAGGGAGGAATCTCTCAGTCTGCATTACCTCTGAGTGGGTTCGGTCAGGATGAGCGAGGAGAAGGAGTGGGGAAAGAAGCTTCAGTTGAGCAGCGAGACAAACACAACTACAAAGATTCGGAAGGTAGAGAGGTTATGGGCTCAAAAAGTGCAGGTTCATGTTTGCACTTACATGTCCACACAACCAGCCTGCACCCAAAGGTTTCTTGCTAGGAATGTGACCACAAGAAGATTAATGATGTTCTCTGCGGTGTGGGAGTCGGCATTCAACCAACCCCTTTTCCCCCCAGTACTTCCAGCTCTGCAGCAACCTCTGGCTCAACCAAAGTGACTGTGTACCCTCAACCAGGCGTTGTCCAGAGCTGCTTCCTCACAAGCAGCGATTTCAGTCTCTGCCAAACCTCTGACAAATTCATTCTCCGTGAGTCAGAGCCCAGTGCCATTACGAGGTCTCAAACAGCTGGCAGGGGCAGTATGTATTAATCTCAGTTGGCCTCTGTGCATATAAAAAATTGCTAACACAAGATCTTGCGCAAATATATGCTGGTCTAAATCTATTTAATAACAGCCTGTGATCCTGAAAAAAAAAGCCATATCCTAAACTTGCCTTTATTCCAACAGTAGTATCAAGCCTCCACATTTGATCTCCAAAGCAGTAGTAGCGAACGTTAAATCTTGAAGCTCACACTCCCAGAGTGACATACTGATATCACTTGCTAGTCAGAAATAACTAGTATAATAATAGTTCATCACGCTAAAGAAATCTTTTATCTTATCCTAAAGATGCAGCATTTTGAAGAGATCAAGAAGACCCAACTCACATTTCTCAGAGTGATAAAGTCTGGAATATTTTTAGGTACTTCTCTGAGCTTGCTGTGCTTTAGGTGATTTAGTGATTTAGCTGCCCTAGACCCGCTCTGTATTGAGTGCAGAAAGGCAGCACTTGCAGAAGGTAATTCATCCCACCTGAGGATGGACATTAAAACAAATGGAAAGAACGGCTTTCTGCGGCTGCCTTCCTCTCCCCCTCTATTATAAAGGAAGCTTTAACAAGATCCCCCATTTTTCAAACCACCTAAGTTAGGCAAAATGAACTTTTTTTCTCTACCAGTTACACTTCTACCTCATTTGAACACACAATTAGGCAGGCTAAATCTAAATGTAAATGTGTAGGAATCCCTTCAGCACAAGGCAAACATGTACATACATACATACAGATGTATGTATATACATACAAATGTATGTACATACGTACGCGCACACACACTTACTTTTCAAAGGCCTGCAGCCAGGACATGAGATAAGGTGACCAACTTCATAACGTATTTTCTGATCTACTGTGGAGCTGGAAAGATGGATTGATTCACATCTGAAATTTCAGCTGGGATTTAAAGCTACTAATAGGAAACATAGCTTTTTATCTTTAATTTTAATCTCAGTTTTTATTTTTACTTTTTTCAGGCTTGTTTGTTTTAGAAGAACATTTAAAGACACAGCCATTAAGAACATATTTGTCTGCAATTAAATATAACTCAGCACAAGATCTGGTAAGTTTTTCTGCTCCTTAGTAAGATGATTAATGTCTAATAATACTTAAAGCTACTTTGTCTCTCCATATATTTATTTCACATCCTGAATTTTATGATTTTTTAGGATGTCAGAGAACATATTCGTAATAATGAAAATTACTGTTTTGACCATGATTTGCATCAAGCCGCATTTGGATAGGAATCAGAATTCAATTAAGATCTGCATATCCCAGCATTTTAAATAGCTCTTAGTTAAATAAAATTACTTGAATCGTGTTGAATGCATCAGAAAAGAAGTACCATAACATGTTTTGCATTCAAGTTTGACATAGGAAATACTATTAGTGAACTCCCATTGTTCCTATTCACACAATAGCAGCCATATTTCTGAAATTATTTATGGACTTCAAAATAAAAAGTGAAAATTCAAATCTTTTTGAAAGCATCTGTGCAGGTATGTTCCTATTTGTATTCTGGATGTTTTTTATGCAATGCTGACTTCATACATTTGTAGCTGGTTTTTACTTATGGACTGAAAGAGAAAACAAATCATCCTGTTTGTGTTCTGTGTGGTTTGTGTTTTTTTGTAAGCCCAAAGTAATTTCTCAATTTTTAGTGAACTAAACAAAATGAAAAAAGAATATTCTCTCTACACTTGCCAGGTAAATAGAAACCAAGAACAATGAAAAAAAATTTTCTGCACAGCAGCAATTGAACTCAGGGTTGTTTTTTTTTAAATGCCAACACCAGCATTTAATCTACTGTAAATACAGGAAATAGAGGTATTTAATTAACCTATTGCAATATGGCTGCAAAACTTGAGCTGATGTCAAGGAATAAAAATAGTTCTTCAATTCCATACACATTTAAGAAAATAGAAATATTCAAGTAGTAGAATTTTACAGATCTCAATGAAACAGCATTTTGCAGTTCTCCAATACCATGTGTTATATCTTGCTCACATCTTCAAATAAGCTGTCATGATTTCAAATGAGTTTCTTTTTCAAACTAGAAAGCATGCATTTTTGATTAACAATGTTTTTATTACACAATCAAGCCCTATATTTAAGAAAATACTCCCTCACAAACTAATCATAAAGAAAAATTTGCAGATTTTATAAAGATTTGTGCAGAATAGTTTCCAGAGCATAGCTGTGTCAACAGCATTCAGTTTCCAATGCAATGATGTAAACAATACAAAAAGTAAATAGACCTTCACAATGCTAATAATTTTATCAAGATCGTATGACATCAATTCTTCAAAACAACATCAAATTAGAAAGATTTTCTGTGAAATAGAAAACATGATTATAGCTGAGAACAACACATTTATTACTGTAGTATAAAAGTTTTGTCTATGTCTATCAGAACAATAAAAAGTCCTGTACAGAGTTTATATAGAAGGTGGTAGGGCCAGTTAACAAAATTCTATCGTTTGGGAACCTGAATTTGGAGTTAGGTCCTAGATACTCAGAGACAAGCATCAGCTTAGACCCCATGCAAACCAGTAGGGATAGTGGAACTACATAAATTTATAACACTTTGCACTTATTGGAGAGCAAGCCTAACTACAAGTGACGCAGGAAT
>NW_010156248.1:29180-39268 GCF_000695765.1 Mesitornis unicolor
TGGCTGAATGTCATTTGGTCCATCGCAGGGATTCTTTTCAAAGCAGAGGCAAACAGAAAAGGGTAATTCTGGAATTATTCTGGCAGGAAGAGCCAAAGGAATGAAACACAAACGTTATGGCACAGAGGCTGCATATTATTTTTAGAATGCTCTATGAAAACACAGGGATTTACAGTTGAATCAAGTAATACCGCATGGCATTTGATGACGTTTCTGTAGACAGACCAGCTGCTACACACACAGGTACATGCATGTACAAAACCACACAGACCAGGAACTGCCATTTCTCTCTTAGAAAAACCAGATGCAGGAGGTTACAGAATATGGTTACGGACTTAAAACCAGACCCTTGAGAGCACTAGAAACCAGAAATCTCTCCGAAGAAGCCCCAGACCTCCACTTAACAGCCCCATCAGTGGCAGCACTAATGCAATCCTGATCCACCATTTTGGCAGAGGATTTCTCCATAGGAAAGGCAACCAAAGCTGTCTGAGGTGTATTCATTACGTTTTAGTTTAAAAGTTGCCACAGTAAGTTGCCACAGGGAGAGAGGCAGTAACCACTAGAGGATAATACAGCTTAAAAATAATAGTTCATTATTTATGTGCTTAAAATTAGATGGTATCAGCTGCCGCCTAGAGTGGACTGAGTGATCCTCAGTGATCCAAGATTTATGAGACACAATGCTAGAAACTGTTTTCTCTCAAGATTCCTCAAGCATGTGTTTCTTCGCATACAGGATAGTCTCCAGCTACCAGATCTAGAGGAAAGCACCCATGAAGACGTTGCCTCTCATGTTTTCTGTAACACTCCTTTCTGCTCTGCCAACCACAGAGTGAAAAGCCTTAACTGTTTTATACATAGTTCAACCAGTTCTATTCCTTCTCTCCTCCACTAAAAGTCAAATATGAATCTGTAGAATATGAATCTAGGAATACCAATTAATACTGGAAACAAGGACCTCAGTCAAACTACAGTGGCATTAACAGCTTCATTACAGTTTGATGCCTCTCAGCAAAGATGTCAAAAAATTGTCGGATTAGATTCAGTGTAGTGTGGAAATTAAGTGCTAATTAAGTCATCTAAACACCTGAACTTTGGCAACACAAAAGCTGTAAAATAGAATAGCATTTTATTTATCAGTCATTAGAAAGAGAACAGCAGCTGAAATCACACTATGTTAATAAGTTCACAATTACAATAAATTACTTTTGTACAAATTGAGCACAATCACACAATATTTAAAACTGCATTATTCCCAGTCTTGGGGAGTAAGGTGAGGACAGGATCTATACCCAGTGTCCATCTTCTGCAAGAAGTGAAAATGGCATGTGTTGACACAAATAGTCAATTCCACTTCGTAACTAATGTGACTTTGAATTTCATTTTAAAATATGTTTCAGGTTAATCCTACATGTTGAGTAATCTAAATGTTGGGGGGTTTTGTCCTACAAAGAACTGAAATGAAAATACCTCTGTTCCTAAAAGCTTTTTTCTTCGTTTTCTTTCTGGGTTCTTTCCTTTGCCTTACTGTAAGAGTAAACATTTGGCAGAAAGTTTGTGAGGGCAGTGCTTTTTTTTAATACAGTAAATGTGGGGATTTGACAGGTACTAGAAATCCTCAGCTTCCAGTATTGTCAGTCTGCTCTCAGCTTTGTTTTTCTGGGCCTCAGATGCCAGCATTAAAAAGTCAATGTTTACCAACTTTTAAACAGAAATGGTGCATATCTGTAGGAAAAAAATTGAGTGGTCCAGGTGAAATCATTCCGCAACCATTAGGGTTATGAACTCTTTATCAGTATCCATCATAAGCAAGCACCATGTATCTTGCATGTGGCAGTAGTTTTCTTACAGAGATTCAGTGAAATCCCTGGCAGGAACTCCCTGGGTTTCTTCTGGTCAGGTCTTCCAGCTCATGCTCTCTGAAAAGCCACGCCAGCTGCTGCTGCACAGGTAAGAACCTCTGTCACAGCCAACCTACAGAACTGCCTGGGCTCACGTGCTGGCATCAGATCCTCTATTTTGTCTGGTAATTTTAAGAAATTTTGAACTGGTAAAACCATCAAACCAACAATATAATTCTAATACTGTGGAGTTCATGCTCGTTTGTCTCTTAAGTACAGGCTTTGCTTTAGCCAGAGTAAATGTAAAATAAAAATAAAAAAATTACAATAGTGATTTATAATAAATAAGCAGAGGAAATTGTTGTCTCCTGGCCACACAAACAGAAGGGAAGCAGAAGCCCCATTAGGTGATCAAGCTGGCTATCATCTCTGGAAAGAAACAAGGCAGCACTGGGTATTTCTGTTCTGGTTTGGCCAACCATCTTTGAAGAACTTAATGAAAATAAAGGGTTAGAAATACATTGTCAAAACTACAACAATGTGTACTTAAATTTGCAATGACTTCATTGCAAAAGCATACAGAGAAATAAATTTTGTCTCTCTTCTGACAAGAAGAACAGGTGACACTTTTTCCTCAGTCAATATTTTGACTAATGGCTTGCCTAAGGTAAGCTGAAAAGCAATCCACCTGCCAAGGCATGACTTTAGGTCCTACAGGAGTTAGTAATGGCACAAAAAATAGCAGTGGCATCAGGAAATGGCATTTCATGGTAAGGCTGCAGAAAGAAATACTGAGAAAAGATCCTTGTACCAAAATAAAAGGCAGCACCTGCAAGCCTTGAAAAATATCCTGCATAGATTGATAAAAAAGCCTTCAAAGTAATTCTTCAAAAAAATAAGCTGAACTGACATATCAAGTCATTATGATTTCTTCTTCGTGGTCTTCCTCTATTTCCTTATGCACTAGATGAAACTAAACCCAAGGAACATTAAAATAAACAAACCAGGATAACAGCTTTCCCTGTTTTGTTCCGGGGTTTCTTTGGAGAGGACACTGCTATTTAACTCCCACAGCACAGAACTTATTTTCAGTCAAGCACATGAGAGCCAAGTTATTTGATTTTTGTGCAGGACTTCTCACTGTTGTTTTGTATCATTCTCTGCTCCCCAAAAACAGCCATGCGCATACCCTGTTATTTTACCTCAGTATGTTACAGAGCAATGAGCCTGCAAAAACAGTGGCAACTCTGAGAAGGAAAGCAGACAGGAGGTAGGACAGCACAGGCAGCAAGGCCACAGCATTTTAAGAATGGCTGCTTCCCAGTAAGGATCTCCAGTCTTTGCCCAGAGGCAATGACTGCCATGAGTGACATTTCTGCCTCTCCAAGCTACTGGGGCTCCACCCTTCAGTGAAACAGAAGGTGTTACCATATATTGTTACTGCCCACAGAAAACTGTCATCAAATGCATGAACGCTGCCCAGTGAAGGCCTGCTACGTGTGCTGTGACCAGTTAATGGACTGGGGAAAAAGCAGGCTGACCAGCACACTGATCCACTTCTCATCCTCCTCTGCTTGCCACTGTGGAAATGATGCTGGTTCAGGATCAGTCCTTAGATGCCTCTGTGGTGAAAACAAGTTTCTTTTCTGGAGTGATGCTTCTTTCCATGCTGTCACGTGGCCAAGGGAATCACTCCTGTCTTGAAGTCTGCTGGAAGTTGTATGTATGAAGATGGAGATGCAACATCAAAACCTGGCTCTGCCATGCAGGTCCAAGGACTGACCAAAGAGGGTCCAGAGAAGGGCCATGAAGATGATCAGGGGCTGGAGCACCTTCAGTACGAGGACTGACTGAGAGAGTTGGGGCCGTTCAGCCTGGAGAAGAAAAGGCTCCGGGGGGATCTTATTGTAGCCTTCCAGTTCCTGAAGGGGTCCTACAAGAAAGCTGGGGAGGGACTTTTTACAAGGGCAGGTAGCGATAGAATGAGGGGTACTGGCTTTAAACTGGAAGAGGGTAAATTTATACTAGATATCAGAAAAATTCTTTACTGTGAGGGTGCTGACACACTGGAACAGGTTGCCCAAGGAAGTTGTGGATGTCCCCTCCCTGGAAGTGTTCAAGGCCGGGTTGCATGGAGCTTTGGGCAACCTTGTCTGGTGGGAGGTGTCCCTGCCCATGGCAGGGGGTTGGAACTGGATGATCTTTAAGGTCCCTTCTAACCCAAACCATTCCATGATTTTATGATTCTAAGACAGCTCAGCATCACTCAAGGGTGCTACAACAGTGGGGTTGTCACAAGGCTCTACTGCTGCATCTATTTCTCAGAGGCACCACTCAAGATATCCTGAGCGCACAGTGGTGTGCATCACCAGAGAACTGACTTTAAGTTCATGTTTGCACACGCTAATTATGTAAAAGTAAGTCACGTGTATACTAGATGCAGCCAGATCACTACCATATGATGCAAGAATTTTACCTCTTGCTTAGAAGAAGAGGTTAACTTTGGCTACCCCTTGCCAGGATCTAACCACTGAATGGAAACTGCTGAGAAATGCATACTGTATCATTAAGCTTTTCTGGCCAACAAGGGTTAATTAAAAACAAAAATAAAACCAAGCCTATCCAGGCAAAGAACTGTTTTCTCTGTCATTATGAGAATGGAAGGAGCAAAGAGTATCTTTCCCCTTCTCAATAGCCATCCCAGCAGAATAGCAGTGATACATGCAGGCATGGGGATTTGGGAGCCCCAGGTCACACCATATGGACAGTAATGAAGCAGAGCAGCAGCATCCTGTGCTGACTTCCAAACATTCAGCAGCCCAACACAGCAACATGAAGGCAACTTACAGCAGCAAGGGAGCAGGCCAACAACCTGATCCAGGAAAAGAAACAGTACCGTAACTTTGGAGCTTTCTATCAATTTCAAAGCAGCAATTTCTCTATAGGCTTCTGTCATGAGGTCTTAAACTGACATCTGGATGTGTTTGTGAAATCATCCCTATCAGCATTCATCCCTGCTGAGACATTGTGATTAAAAAGCTGTGTTGGTCCATTTCCACCAATAATCTAAAGGCATTATTAGCAACTACTTGCCATTTTCATGCAGCATATCTGTCACTGGTTTGCTAAAGCAAAGGATTTATCTTCCAAGAAAATTCCTGGTTGAAAAATTAAGGGCACAACAGTACATAAAGGATTTCCAAATTCTACAGTACTTCTGGTAATCAGCATTCTGTGTATCTATTTTTATTCCTTCTCTCTAACCAGTCTGGGTCTCTGCTTTATCCTCAATCCACTTTTATCGTGAGTCACATCAGATTAGCAATACGTTCAGCTATGAGAAAAATCTTCTGCAGCTGATCCAAGAAGAAACAAAAACAAAAACCCACGCATATTACACTTGGAACCTCTTTAAAACTAAAAAAAAAAAACCAAACCCAAAACAACAGAAACAATGAAAGACACTGAAAAATACAGACAGGTTTCCTTAAGGTCTTGTTTAGAAATGTACTGCAGCTGAAGTCTCCTGTAGGATATCCTGTGGCTAACACATAAGATTGTCAGTAGAGGAGAAAAAGCAGCTGGACACACTGAACCCATGAGGCTTTGTTCTGTACTTTTTCTACATGATCTGTAACAACATCAGTTACTCCTTCCTCCCTATCAGTGCAAAGGATTTTTTTTGCATGGACACTAGCTGAATAACTGTGAGTGTAAGCCCCTCCCTACAAGGAAGATATTGAGATGCTGGAGCACATCCAGAGAAGGGATGGTTAGGGGTCTGGAGCACAAATCCTATGAGGAGCAGCTGAGGGAGCTGGAGTTGTTCAGCCTGGAGTAGAGGAGCCTCAGGGGAGACCTTACCACTCTCTACAACTACCTGAAAGGAGGCTGTAGTAAGGTGGGTGTTGGTCTCTTTTCCCAAGTAGCAAGAGATAGGACAAGAGGAAATGGCCTCAAGTTGCACCAGGGGAGGTTTAGATTGGATATTAAGAAAAAATTATTCACTTGAAGGGTTATTAAGCATCGAAACAGGCTGCCCAGGGAAGAGGTGGAGTCACCATCCCTGACGGTATTTAAAACATGTGTAGATGTGGTGCATAGGGACATGATTTAGCAGTGGACTTGGCAGTGTTAGGTTAATGGTTGGGCTGATGATCTTAAAGGTCTATTCCAACCTAAATGGTTCTATGATAATACAATTCTGTAACAAACTTGTCACTGAATTCCTAGGCATTTTCTTTTATCTTGTATTAATTCATGTAAACTGTGAGTCAGACCCTGCTGCAGTAAGAGCTGGTACAAGTTTTGTCATTGATTTCAGTGAAATGAAGGTCAAGACAGCTGTTTTTCAAGTTTTTCATGGACCTAGTGTTTAATAAATATTTTTACAGAGTCTAACATCATCAATGCACAGCAGGGCTGAAATACATTGGCAGGAAGTTTGTACAGAAGGTAGAAGTGTGTCCTCCTGCACCACCCTCCAAGTATGCAGAGGTCTGACTGCCAAAGCAGAAATATGGGATGTTGGCCTTAACAGCGTGGGACACAGATCAAAAAGGAAGCATGAAACTGAAGATTACTCAAGTACAATAGGAAGCTGGAGATCATGTAGGATTTATTCACTACCAAAAATATTAGAGCCAAACTCAAACTCCCCAAGGAAAATCTAGCCCGTTTGACACTGTAAACAAGACATTTCCTTAGTTTTGTAAACAAGAGATTGACATGAAACAAGTTGCCAAGTAACCTAACACAATCCAGCATTTTAGGCAAGAGATCCTCACCAGAAGCAGTGATATAAGTGGTCTCTCTTATCCAAAATGTGGTATAATGTAATCAATCTCATAAATATAACAGCAGGATTTTTGGAGGCAATTCTTGAATACTGCTTGAATCAACTAACTAAAAGGAGAGTTTCTAAATTTTCCTGCATTAGTGGGCAAACTAATGTGTACTACACATTACTCTGTAATGTACTACAGAGAATGCCAACATAGAGCCTTCATGGTATTTCTTAGGACTTCTTTAATATCCTAGTGTCAAATCCCTGCAGGCCCACAAAAGCCAGAGGAGGCAAAAGCAGTCATTTCACTGAGATTGGGAACATACTATGAACATTGAGAGCTAACTCAAGGTTTCTCGGCTGGGTAGGCAACACCAAACATAGCTACATAAGGAATGGAGGAGGAGAGCAAGAAGTGACACAGCTGGGCCCAGAGCTGTAGGAGAACCAGGCTTCACGTTCCTGCTACTGCTGGGCACAGAGAACAGGCGTGAGAGTGGGAAAGAGAGAGAGGGGTATGGAGGAGATGGGGAAGGTGACCACTGCTTCTGGGGAAGGATGTATTGTACCCATTGGCACCCCTCTGTCAGCTGCAGTAGGTGCCATTGCAGGATGGTTGAGGTTGGAAGGAACCTCTGGAGGTCGTTCTTATTGCTCTGGAGGCAACAAGGAGCTGAACGTTTTGAAGCATTTTGGACTCTGATATCACGGGCAGCTGCCTACTTTTCCTGTGTTCAGAGGCAGTCCTGTAAGTTATTTTTTTTGCTGCTAAAGAGATCAGTCTGTAATTTGCTGCAGATAGATATTAATACAAGCAAGACTATCCAGATGAAAAGACTGGAGCATGAAACAAAGTTCTGTTGCACCTTTTGTATATACACTCCTATTCTAATAGTAGTGAAATGAGAACCATTCCCTGTCCTTCTAATTTACTGTTCCCCAAAGGAGTTTCTTGCTGTATAAATAACACACATTTTGCAGGTCTGCTCCTTTTGTGTAATATTTACACTCGGTCTAAAGGATTGACAGAAATGTAATGTGAATTTGTATACTATTTTGCTGAATTTCTGCCTTTGATAATCCTTTTCCCTGTAAGTGCCTTTTTACTTAATAAAAGATTTGGTAACATGTAAATTACTTTAAGAACTTCCACTCGCAACCTGGAAAACTGACAGACATTTTTAAACATAATTGTTGCTTTCAACCCAAATTCCCAAATTACACAGGCAACAACATCACATAAAGAGGATATTAACTCGCTTGAAAAGTTAGGCTCAAATATTTGTCTAACAGTTTATTGCTCAACTAGGACTTCAAAAAGTTATATTAAACGTTATTTTTTTTTAGTATTCTAAAAGAAATTCCACGAGTACACTCTTTTAATGATTTTAATGCTAATTTGGAACCAATTATATTAAGTGTGGTTACTCCCATTTCCCTGTGCTTGTGTCCTCTGATTTATGTATTATATATGTGCATATACAATGCACATATCATAGATAATACATAGATAATATATACTGATAATACATAAATATACAATATATATTTATTATCTGTATGCACATACATAATATTCATGCCTATGATACATATGCATTGTATTTTTTTATTTTAACAGAATATTTGACAAATTTTGCAAATACTCTTGCTTCATTGTAAGATATAGTTAGTTTTATTTGGCATTGTCTCAGTTACATGTAAGCTATTCAAGCTTTAGTACTACACAGTCCTGTAAGACTGAGCCCTTTGACTGTAATCGAATTATAAAGACACTCGAAGTTAAGGACATGAAGAATGTTATCGCACTGATGACTCCCCATGAGTTTCCTATTTATGCCCATTCCTAGGTGTTTTATAAAACACAGACTCTCATCACAGCAAAAAAACATTATTTTAGAATTTTCAGCAGTGTTCAGATTTTAAGAACCAAAGCAATAAAAACATAGTTTCCTCTGCAAGCCTTTTAAGAATTAGCTGGCTTAATTAAGTTTCATACAAATATGTTTGTTTTTTTAAAAAAAGAAAAAAGAAGTGCTGAGAAACTCCCTGGAGAGTTTATAAGCGAAGTAACGTCCACTATATGGTATACATCTGCCTGATAAAACAAGTTTCAGAGCTCCTTTGGAGAACTCCTCCATGCTGTTTGCTGCTGAGTCAGCGTTGGAATTCTCATGCAATATCCTTTGATACCTCAGTCCAAACAGTTAGTTATACAGACAAGAGACATCATCAAAGTTAAACAATTTTAGTCCAAAGTGCAGTACTACAGGCAAATTACTAATGCATTCTTTTATTTTTTTAATCTGATGAAGCCTGATTTTTCACAAAAACAGTCAGGAAAATAAAGCTTATAAAAGCAAATTTCTTTTAGCTATTTTCTAGTTGACAAAATTTTAAGTTACCAGAGTCCTCTAAAAAACATGTTTGCAAGCCTATTACAAAAGAACTCAATAAGTGCATTCCAAAACTGAGGTTCCTATACCACTAGTGATACAAGAGTAATTTCAAAGTGGTATGAAAAAAACCTCAGTTGTATCTCCTACCAAGAGCAAACAGTTTGGTGAGAGAATACTGTCCAAAGCAACAAATGAACTTCCCTGTGCTTAGGCTGAGGCCAACACAGGGAACGGGAGGACAGAGTTAATGGCACACATCCCCTTGGACAGGCCATCAAACAGCCAAAAGCTGTTGCCATTTCTTCAGAACTGTAAAGTACAAATTTGCTTTGTATTTTGGTGATGCACAAGCAAGCCAAAGTTTGGAAACTCCTAAATTTTTTGACTGAAAATTAAAACCATGAGAGTCCAAAATCTTATCTCAAGTTGTCTGATGTTATGGTTTCAAATCCACATCAGAAGATACTGATTCTATGGCTTTCAGTTGTTTACACACTGAAATGATTTGACACTATGCTGTCTGTTCTGCCTTTTGTTTAAACTTTGGATTTTAAAGTTCAAAATATGTCTAGTGATGCTTAGTCTGAGTGTACAGACTAGGCATACTTTCCTAGAGCATTTGTATAGATGTTTGCTCAGGAACAGATAAGAACAAGTAATTGATGTTTCAGTTGGACACCACACACTAAACAATACTACTTAGCACTTTGCATCTCTAAGTACACTTAAACAACCAAAACAGCAGGAAAAAAAAATCAGACTTCTTGTAATTAGGCAGTATTACCTGCAATTGGGAAAATGAAGCAGAAAACAATGGAAACATCTGGAAGCCCTCTGTGTGTTATTCTGATGAACTTCAAAGGACTTAACAGGTAGTGGCATTAATAAACACTTTAGGTAAATACCCTATGTGTGCTATAAATGTTGCTGGCAGCTCCAGAACACTTAAAAATTGATTAGTGCTACACTGGACAGCTGAATCATCAATGCCTGTCCTTCCACTAGGACAAGAGGATGTCTTGTAAGCAGGTTATTTATATTCTTAATATCTTCAGCAGG
>NW_010156248.1:39299-41512 GCF_000695765.1 Mesitornis unicolor
AGTCTGGTTAGGTTTGGTAGTCATTAAACAGCACTTTTTTTGTTTATGCTGCCCTTCATCTATAGATTTCTTCCCAGAGTAGCCTCAGTCTTAAGTAAGAGCAATTACAAATGGGACAGCCTCTTTTAGCCTAAAAGAAGGAAGACAATCTCAAAACATGCACAGTGCAAAGGTTTGTTTTGGCCAGAAGCAAGACCAAGCCTCCATATTAAAGCTCTGTGTATGCAGAATCACAAATTTATCCTGCTTGGAAGTAACAGAAAACTGCAATGCAAAGGATTGTTGTTTTTTTTAATAAAATGTGTAGGTGTTCTTGGACTTGCCAAGATATAATATTTTTTTAAAGAGCTGAACAGACCTTGCTTCCTCTTCAGTATCTCTCTTAATTCCACAACATAATAATCATGATCATCAACCAGGACATAATATTAAATTATTTTTTATCCCTGCTGTGTGTTTTGAGAGAGACTGTTAGAACATATTACCCTAAAGTGTATTGTGTGCTCTTAGATCCTACTCTGTATTGTCATGTCTGCAAATATTTACAAAGCAAAAAACACTGTCTCACTCAGCAATGCAACCCACATGTCTTAAATGCAATTCCTTACTGGCTCTTCAGACCAAAACAAGGCACAAAAACCACTGAAAATTATAAAAGACATAAATCCTTTTAGTGGCCTACAGCCAACTATGGTCTAAACACTTCGCTTGTGAGCTTGTCATATGTATGCAACATTTGGGATACAGCTTATAACCTTTGGCTGCACAAATACAGACCTTTAGTCAATGAACTCAAGCAACAGTTTGGTTCCTTTGAGTAAAATCAGGCCTATCAACAGCTGATGGGCTGTAGATATTGTGACCTGATGCCCAGCTCCACTGGGCACTGCCAGTAAGCTGAAAACTTTGTTTATATTACGGGTTACTGATTTCTTCACTGACTCTACAGAGAAAGTCAGAGAAAATAACATTTTTAAGTTCTAAGTAAATCACTGCAGTATTCCATGACAAAGCTTGTTTGAAGTTTGGCTTGGAAGGAAGCTTGCTTAGCTTAATTCAGAGATGGTCTCAGGTCTATGAAGTTTAGGATGAAATGCTAACAAGTCATGAAGCTTGTTACAATACACAATAGTTTTAAAGGATAAAATAGAAATAATGGATGTATGCTTTTATTACAAACCTATACATTTTTTATTAGATTAAATTTGACTTCTGAGACAGGAAACTGTCTTGTTTCCAAACTCGCTATCTCAGTTCTAAGAAAAAAAGCCTCTTCACCTTCTCTATGCCTTCTTTCAGTGACTAGGAAAGGCATACAAAAGATTATTAAGTTCAATATGGCTCCAAACCTAAAAAAAAATATCTTCCTAAATCAACAGTATACCCATTACACACATTGTATATATGCTGAAAAATAAACACTGGCAAATATAATCTTGGAAATCGCTCAAGTGACTGGGTTCTAAAAAAGGGTTTACAAAATATATAGATCCTGGCAACTGGAAGACATTAACTTGAAAACTGAACTTAACTCTGTTCATTTTCAGGGAGCACATCTTGCATTTTGCTCTGCAAGAAGGTACACTGCAACATGCAAATACAGGTCCTCACACATGAAGCTGAAAACAACAGGCTGCTCATCACCCTTTCCAAACTGAAAGACCTGGTTTTCTTTAACCACGAACAAGTGGATTCCAAAGGTGAGTTTCAATGGTGCTATTATTATGGCTATTATGAGGCTACTGTGCAGCCTCCACATTCATTCATGACAGGGCCACAGCACACGGCCATGCTGACAGCTCACTTGAGGCACTTGGGTCTCATGCAGCTGTGCTGCAGACCCTCAACAGCATCTGAGCCCTCGAGGGTACCCTCTGGTGACAGCTCGCAGCGGGAAATGCGGCAGAGCTCAAACATGAAGACTGAAACCACTCTTCCAACCAGGCAGGCAGTGTCCGAAAGCTCACTGGCACCTTCCTTGGTGCTAATCATAACTGTGCATCCCACGTCTGCCAACAGCACAGCTGGCACAAGGCACAGGGTTGTGTCGCCGGGCCTCACGAACACCCAGCCCTCCCGCCTAGGCGGCCTTCCGCCAGGAGGACGGCACTCTGAGAGCCATTACAGGAGGCAAGAGAGCGAAAAGTTTCGCGAAAAGCCGAAGAGGGGCCGCACTCTAGCCAAGCATCCCTGAGGCGACCGCGGTGCCGCCC
>NW_010156249.1:0-17411 GCF_000695765.1 Mesitornis unicolor
TGCTATTGGCAGCTCACAGAAGTTTTTCACAAACTCTCTGTCACACTTCTAAGTTTCTTTTCAAGAATATACCTGTGGAGTGGCACGGAAAGTATGAATAGAAAGGTAGCTGTGGCAGCCTACAGAGAGTGTGAAGAATAATCCAGTAGGAGGAGAGCTTCAGATTTAGCATACCTTTATAAATAACTCCTGTCATATACAATATGCCTTTATATCTTTTATATACATAGGAAGTTTACATATTAATGTTTGCATGCTGGTAAATCAGAGGATGGCTTCATTAGATTTGAAGGAGTACTTCTCCTCAGGCCAGGCCTCTGGTTTGACTCAGATTGAATTACAAAGCTGAACAGAACAGGAAGGATCTGTGCTTCTAATTCTGTTTGATAGATCTCTTTGTCATTTTCAGATGCCAGATTGAAGATAGCCGCCTCTTCCTTGGCAAAGAACAGTGGTTTTAAGCTTCAGACTATCAGAGACAGCAAGCACACAGTACGTGTATAGACTGACAGTTGCATTAAGATGTTTCCTGCCGTTTCTTTAAAACCTTATGGCAACCTGCTTATTATTAGCTTTTTGTAGTTGGACGTAGTTAAATTGGACGAGATGAAGGAAAAGTCGCAGCTAAAGGTGCTTTGGGCTGTAGCACAACACAGTAACCACACACCTCTGCAGATGTGCTGACTGGGGAAGTTATCCTATGGGAATAGGAACAAGGTTTAGCAGAAATTATGCAGAATTATTGGAAAAAAGTCTTCAGGAAATTAGTTTTCTCCCAATCTTTCTTAATCTAAGGGGATTCAAAGGCACCTCATTGTCATAATTGTTTCATGTTTAGTTATGGTTATTGAAAGCTCTTCTAATTTACTGTACAATGCTCACATTGCTGATTAGAGAAAAATAGACAAAATGTGAAGACATCTGAGAATATGTGGAGCCCATTAACAGAAAAAATTCATGGGTTATTTTCTCTTATCCATATTTAGTGTTTGTAGAGGGCTTTTGCTTTTTGCAATTTAAATGCAAGCTGAACAAATATAAAACAGGCTTAAGTCAATGTACATGCATCCACGCACAAAACTATCAGCTAAAGTAAATGCAGTACCATCCTCACTATGCAAATACTGTACCTCAAACATGCAACTAAAACCCCACAAATTCTCTCCCTTATGCGATGTTTTCTAATATATCTAAGCAACAAAAAAATTGCAGTAAAAATAACAAAAGGCAGAAGCTTTCAGGAGTTTTCAGGGAGCTGGTAATCAATTGCTATTCTACTTCAGCAATAAGGGACACACAGGTCCCTGAAGCTCGCTGGCAATGAGGCCTTAGAGATTTCTGATACACTATGACAATAAAAATTTGTTGCTCTTGCACAGGACCTTTCCCCAAAGAGGGATACAAAGATAGGAAATACTAAACTTCATAGGCCCTCTAGAGTTAAGGTCAGTATTATTCCTATTTGAGAAGAGTTGTAAGACCTAAAAAATATTGAAATAATACTACTTAATCCTCACTGAACATTTTTTAAGGGTCTCAAAATACTTCAGAGATTAAGTCCAATATTTCTGTAGATAGAAGGACAGAAGCAGTTTGTCCAGGCCAAAGCTGAGAAACTAGTTATGACCCCAACTTGTTCAATTTTCTAGCCTCTATCCTTGTCAAATCTTACTGTAAGTAAATTTATTCACTGTGTCTTGATACAGTCTTAATTTTTCCAAGTATTTTCATTCCTTAAGACAATTATCATGCAACATTGATGACCTAGGAAAGCAAGACTCATAATAAATAAGCTGCTAATATTCAAGAAAATACATGTACAAGAACTAACACTAAAATATTTGCAATTGCTGAAGAAAGCTCCTTCATCTGTTTATTTCCAGCCAGACAGAGTGTTAATGGGCAATCAGGTTGGGAATTTGCAGCTGAGGTCAGAAAGAGGAAGGGATGAAAATCTTGCTGATTTGAAATAAGACGTTGTCTCCTGAAATTACTTAGGAACAGCTGGAACATGCAACCACTACACTTTGGAGGTGAGATTCTATATCCCTAAAAGTGGATAGACACAAGTGGATAGATATGAGACAGGGTATATGAGCTAGATAAAAGAGAAATATGTCATATCTACCTTCCAGCTAGTCCCACTTTTTCCAAATCCTGACCATTGCAATAGCAGTTCAGAAAGCTACTCTAAATTATGATTAATTTTTAATATATCGCCTTTCCTTCAAGTTTGCTTACCTGAACAGATTCATTTGCGAAAGCTGATATCATAATGCAACTTGAGAACTTTGAGTCAAAAATATTTATCCTGAGGTTTCCCTTGCTTTAGCAACTTAAAAGTCATCAGCTCTAATAAGGCATCTAGACTCAGTAAATAGTCAGGATCTCTCCAGCTGGGCCTGTCAGAGGCTTGAATTGTAACTTAGTAAACAAAAAAGTCTAAACAAATGTAATTATTATTTATTTGTTCCAAAGAGGCACTTAAATAACTATACATAGAATGTCCATGAATTGGTAAAAATAATGTAAGTAAACAATAGTGGGTAAGTAATGCAAACAGGGAATTCCCAAATCCACATCCGTGTGTGGCTGGAATTGCCCATGAGTGCTGGGGGTAGTCATGACCATGGCGAAGCCACATCAGCCTCTGGAGGCCCAGCTGATAGAGCTCAGGCAGCAGCCAGGCTTTGAGACAAAGCATGGAAGCACTGGAGAGCAAGAGTGTCTGGGTGACCTCTGAAAGAAGGAAAAGATGGGCTTGTGCTGTGCAGAGTAATTTTGTTTAATGACTTCCTAATACTTCTTAAACTTGGACCATTTGGAAAGGAGTTTGTTGGGGACTTTTATGGTAAAGTGCAAAAAATTTGTTGCAAAGGATATTATTGGGAATTTGACTTTTCCTTTCTCTAAATCATTCGGTCATTTCAAGTGAGGTTAGTTGTATAATCTAGAAAAATACTGATTCAGATGAACCAATCTTTTCTGCCCTATTTTGTGGTGATTTCAACACTTTTGAAATACATGTAATTTCATCTTCAAGGAAAAAAACTCAATAAGGTCAGCCAGCCTTCCCTCAAGATCCTGAGGCTGTGATAGAGCATCTGAGATATAGCATATAAAGTAAGTCCCAAGTTTCAGCTTGCACGTAGCTAGATCACTTTAAGATCCATAGTGCAGCTGATTTTTTTCTTAGCTTACTTTCTTTCATTAGTTTATCTGGATGGTTTTTGTAATCCAGCTGACCATGTGGCCACACACACATTGTTTCTAGCACAAAGAAGGAAAGCCGTAGCCAAATGCAGGGGAATAGATAAAGGCAAAGAATTTGTGATTTTCAGAAGAGAGTTCTCTATTTAGATATTTTAGAGATTTGAGTCAAATTTTTAATGGGAAATTTTTAGACATTTATATTCCTGAGAGACCCTGGCAATTCACAGAAACAGAAAGCAAAAGGCAGTATCATTTCACAGATCATCACTGACCTTAGCATCTACTGGAGAAGTATGAGACATTGGTCACGTGAGAAGATGAGGAAGGACTTTAAGGTAAAAGACAGCAATTGTGTTTATTGTCATAGTCCGCATACTTACTCAGATCACTTTATCCAAAGTAAGAAAATTCGTACATCTCCTATTAGAAATGCTGTTCATTTATGTTCAACTAAAATACCATTTTTAACAACTGAGCCTATAGGGTATTAAAGCATTGTGCTGTAGCTGCAGGGCCAAGGAACTGAACAAGCATAATTCCTACAAGTAACTGGCAGAGAATGAGGCATATGTAGTAACGCATACAGTGCATGGACAAGGACTAGATGAAATCATGCATTACATTGTTATAATTTGAAAAATGTTAGATGTTTATGCCATTCACATAAAATCCTATGAGTGGTAAAGTAGCTTCTATCTTATGCAATCTGAAACTCCATTCCTTAACCTGCCTTAAACCTTCTTCCCACAATAGTTTACTCAATGACTTAATTCCATTTGCTGTGAATTTATTTATGATGGTAGCAAATAAGACTCTGCTTTTAAGTTGTGATTTTTTCTATTCCTTGTTGCTGCTAAGTTTAAGACTGACCAATTTTTCATTAGGCAAGCTTATTTATTCAGGAAAAGTAGATAGAAATCCATATAGTTACTTGTGGTTTATTATTCCTACATCTTTGCATACAAACCAAACAAGCTGTATTCCCTTGAAGATAAAGGTTATTTGGCTGTGATTAGAGCAATTTATGAAGTAAAATAGCTACTTTCTTAAAGTTGGCTCCACCTATTGTGACAGGAGTAACTGGGAGCCTTGTTATGGAGGGAATGGCAGATGTCACTTCTATATCAAATATTTCATTATTACAGTGGGATTTGTATCTGATATGCAGTGCACACAACTTCATTTCTGGTAACATTTTCCATTATTGCTTTTCCAGACTGAAATAATACACAATTTTACATTTCATTTAGAAAAAGAGTTGGGAACTGGAATGGAATCTTAGATGTTTAATCACTTAATATACCATGAGAAAGTGATAATTCACTGGCTATGATATTTTCAAAAATTGGATAATGTGTTCTGTGAAGAGATTCACCAAGTACTTCAGTGGAAAAGTACACATTTATTACAAGTTTTCTGTAATATGCTAGTGCACTGGGACTTGGCATTCAAACTGCTTTTCTCATCTAATAAAAAAAATATAGATGACTCATCAATAATTGAAACTATTCTTAAAGTAAATTGCACCCTATGCTGTGTTTTGATACTTGTCAGCAATAACTGGAAACTGTTGTGATTCTGCCATGAAAGAAGATAATATATTTTAACTCACATATATCTGCACAGCACTTCATTGTTAGTGAGGGTCTTCATGATATGTACACAAGCAAACATTTCACTCAACTATAATTACTGTCCCGTGAAAGCTGGCCACAGTACTGCACTAGTGAATGAAAAGGTAAGAAAATGCAATGTCCTGCAAGAAGAAAGTTACCATTGGTACAGGAAGAAAATCTGAATGGTCAGAAAGGTTATCTTCACCTTTATTTGTCTCTCTTTAGGTTTTCAAATCAGTCCTTGGGACAAATTCTGGGGTTTGTCAATTGTTTACAGCACTACTATTAAAGACTTCAAGAAAGGAATTAGAAAACCAGTTCACTGTATTAAATGGAAGACATTAATTTGACTAAGTGTCAGCGAAACAGCGCTTGCCAGCAGGAGGGAAAGAACTCCTGTGCTGTCAGATGCCACAAGTGAATCTTCTGCCAAAGCCCTCCGAAAAGATACTATGTTAAAAGCCCTGCATCATCACAACCTTACACTGGTAAATCATCACTCCCTCTGGAGCAATTTCTGTCCCAAGGACACCTTCTTCTGCCCATGAAAGCAGCAGCTCTGTATGTATTAACCCCTTCACAGATGTCACGCATTAAGCAGGAAATAGAAATATCTCATAATGGGATACGATGTGCCCTTAATTTCTATATTATGCTTTCATTGAATGAGTTTCATTAAAAAAAAACCACCAAAAAACAAAGCAAAACAGAACAAGACATACAAAATTATGCAATTACAACCAGTGCAATCTCAAAATGTACATAGTTTGTCGATTTATTTGTGGATCAAAATCAACACAACAGACTTGTTGAGAGAAAATCTGATAAACATCCAAGGTTTAAAAGTTTCTTATGTTTCTTAAATAGAATAATCGATCAAAATTCTTGTCCATTCTGCATCTAGATTTGCATTTTATGCATCTTTTACAGTTTCAAAACAAAGCTAATGGATACTGCTGTGACTCATATTAGCTATCATACCACATTTAAAAAATGGCCTTCAAGATTTAGTGCTTGAACTGGAGAGCAGACTGCATCCCTCCATAAACTCAATTCCTTCTTCTCTTGATGAATGTTATCACTTTCTTTATTCTAGTTTTGTATCGTTATATCCACCTGATCGACTGAAGCCCATTTCAAACCAGATCATAACTGTGATCCATTTTTCTTACTGAACAGTGAGAATGAACATTATGAATTAAATTCAGACTGCATCACACTTTAAAAATTACCTAAACACTCCCATCCTGTTGTTCTCATTACCTCTTTCTCCTTTTCTTTCCAACCAGTACTTTTATTAAACATGATTTATCACAAACCAGAAGCATGGCATGCCCAAAGTTGCCCAAAATGCGCAATGCAGTAAATCTCATCCTGAATATGATGTATTTTTGCATCACAGCTGCTGCTGAACAGTGTGAGAGATACACAAGGCCTGCCTAAAACAAAAGGTTTATAATCTTAAGTACTCGAGATTTTTTGTCTTTAGCATTGATTTGGTGAAAATAAGCTCCCATTTAAAATACTTATTGTACAAACGTATAGAATTATGTTTACGCGTAAAAATATTTTTTCCTCTTTTGCTTGAAACTATTTGTGATGCCCACCAGTGCAGGCAGTATGGTATCAAAGATTTCCTGTATGACTACGCTAGCACCATGAAGAGAGAAAAATTAATGTCATGAAAGTCAGCCATGAAATGCAGAATCAGAGAACAATTTAGTTTGGACAAGGCCCTTATCCAGTGAAGTTCTGAGTATTTCTGCAGATGGAGACTCTACCACCTCTGCAAGCACCTGTGCTAATGTCTGGCTATTTTTTTTTTTAAGTTTCTTTTTACTCTTTCCTAACATGTCAAAGGATTTTCCCTTGTTGCCATCTGTGTCTGTTGCCTTTCATCTGGCTCCATCTTCCCTGCACTGTCGTGCTGGGCAGCTCCAGCCCTGCCGATGAGCCAGAGCCACTTCCCAGCCCATCAGCAACACCACACAGCTGGGCGGTCCGCAACATCTGCATGGCTTAATCCCTCCTACAGCAATGCAGCAGCGGCAATGAAATATCTTGTGAGTCAGATACTCTTTTGCCTCTCTCTGCTTTCTTTTTGTAGACAATCCTCACTGCCAGCACCTAACTTGGTTATATTGATATCAATAGATATTTGAATATATTAATCTTGGAGGAATAAGAAGAATTTATCTGGCATGGGTCTAGAAGTTCAAGCCTGTATCAGCTTCTGAATCTGAAGCACATGTTTGTATTGACAACTTCTTACAAGATTTAAATTATAAAATTGTACTCCCACCTAAGTATCTCATAGGCTTTTTTTTTTACTAAAATCAACACTAGAATGAAGAGGCTATGATATAAATTGGTAAAAGTATGCTAAAAATTAGACAAGCAAGTATTTCCAAACCTTTGAGAAAACATTCTATTAAAACCTCAGTTTTTAAAATTGTTCAATAATATCTTTATTTATTTATCATTCTTGTTAAGGTTAGAGGCTCAGCTCTGACATTTTCTCTGAACTGCCTTTTCTATTTCTACCTCAAATTTCATTGTATCACAAGAGGCCAGATTCAGACCAGATGCTATCAGGCAAAAGTTGACCGACTCCTTCAGCCAAGAAGTTACGCCTGCTTCCTATAGGACTGAATTTAGCTCCATAAACTCTCACTGGCAAAATGATGGTGCCATCTGCCCATCACAGCCAGACAGAACCGTCCCTACTGTGGAGACACTGAGGAACATGGGATTTGCTGCAGTGGGAGCAATCTCCCCTGAATCTCCATGTGGTCGACAGAGTGCCATTAGAGCCACTTAGGATAACAAGCCCTGTATAAACACATTATCTAACAGAAAATTTTTGCCAAAATTGCTTCGTCTTCTACAACATACAGTTCTAATGTTGTTTCAGTACTGCCAAAAGTGAATATAAACCTAAAAGAAGCAAATCTAAAAATCTTTGAATAAACAGTATTTATTATGAAAAATAACATTTCAATATATAACTCAGCCTTTGTAACTGTGACAGTAAGTATTTTATAGCTCTGTTATTTGATAGTAAAGGAAGTTCTAAGCATATTAAAACATTACCATAACATAAGTGAGGATTTTGTACAACAGGAATTCCCATGAATTTTTCCAGTGGAAAGAAGGAAGTTACAGCTTTCCATATGTTTTACTTGAAGTGAACCAACACTTATCACGTGCACGGGTGAAAACAATCTCCATTGCTAAAACAGCTGTACTGCAGCTTTCATTAATACAATTACCTACACCAGTTGCACTGTATTATTTATCAGCATCTGCACAATAGTCAGTGGAAAATACAGACCTATTCACATTTGCTAAAATGCAGCAGCCTCAACCCACTTTCCAGGAGGCAGTGGGAGATGCTCTCTCCTGGCAGACTGCAGTGCTCACCTTGGCCCCACCACCACTCCCACACCAGCTCTGATGCCCTCAACGGGGCAAGCAGCAGCACCACTTCCCTGCTGGACAAACCTCACCTGTCCCTCTGCCAACCCCATCTGCACCAATACAGCTACTCCTGGGGGTTGTATAGGGCTGCAAAGCTAAGAAAATAACCTAGTCTGAAAATGAACAACTCAAGAGAGCAGTAAACTGCAGACTGCCAGCAGGAACAGTGGCTGGGAAGCAGGAAGTGGGATTTTTCCTTTTGCGCCTAAGAAAACATAAGCGAATCAATGCCATCATGCGAAGTCAACCAAGCCCAGCTCAACAGGAATGGGTTAACGAGCACTGGTATTATTGACATCCCAGAGAAGAAATCTATCTGCAGCTCTACTGAAAAGCACATAAACCAAGTATACCCTCTGTTCAGAGAGCAACATATCTGAACTAAAGCCTTAAAATTGTGAAAGTCATAAAATTAAAAATAATAGTTAAAAACAAAATCCCAGAATTAAAATTCTGAGTTAGATATGAGTATATTTAGAATTGTGGCTGTCTTAAATAAATCACTTTGAATACTAGTATCTTAAATATACATTGTAATGTTGATTACAGGCTGTAAAGCTTCATTAGAAGCTTTTTTGAAGCAATTCAGATCCTCAAAGAAATGCAGATGGATTTTTCATTTTTCAAATTTGCATCCAATTTGGCAAACTATTTCTTCCTCTTTTTTAATCAAAAAAAAGCAGAAGTCATCAAAGTTCTGCTGCAATATTTTCAAAATTAAAAACTGAAGCATTGTTTCAAGGCCAAATTTACTTCAGCTTAAACACTTGAAAATTAAATAGTATAAAATATCCAGGTTTTGATTAAATATTTGAAATAAATATCCTGTTGGTTTTTATTACACCTTGCATTTTAAATCCTTTCAAGTCAACAAAAAAATGCTTTATTAACATGTTCTACTAGTGAGAAAGGAAATTCCCAAATTATTTTCTACATATAAGGAGTCATTTGCACTAAACTTGGCCAAAAATTATTTTTATCCTTCTCCTTCCCCACTTCCATTCAACCAAAATTTTTAACTTCCTGCATACTCTTATTATTTCTCCTAAACACATCACCAAAAGTACAGAAAACACCATAATTTTAGGTGTTGATACAAACACAATCTGAGTATTAAGATATAACAAAACTGACTAATAGAAACAGAGGAAGCATAAAGCATTCTCAGATGTATTCAGCACTTGCTCTACAGAATGGAAGTAAGGCCTAGGTCTATAAACTCTCATCCAGATGATGTTCTCAAAAAAAAAAGGGCAATTTTTTTCTCTAATTTCAACAGGAACAAGCCTAGAGCTGAACAAAATGAGAAATTATGGACTTGATGTAGATAAAATTATCTGGCAGCTGTTACGTGGAAAATTATAACAGATTATCGTAACAGTACCCAGTGGCCTTAAAATCTTTGAATTTATTAAAACATTATGAAGAGATAAGAATTGCAGTTAAAGCCTTGGAAATCAAATTTAGACACAGCAAACATTCAGTTGTTTGAGTCCCTACCATGTGTTTCCCACTCCTATACCAAATGGAAGGACAAAAAAAAACCAACCCAAAACCCATAAAGATTTACATCTACTTCTTGGATGTCCTAAATGGACAAAGCTGCACAGGAGCCAAAGAAAGCATGTTGACATACCCAGCTAGAGTATACACTTTTCATAAGGAAATGTTCTATTTGCATTCTGAATGTTTACATTTTTAATAAAAAGCTACAGTAAAAGGTATTGTGTTCTGTGAGCTATCTTAAGTGAACTAAATTTTGCCCTGTTTTATTTTGACAGTATGAAGAAGAAATGTGATAAAAATAAATTTAAAAATTATTTAAAAAAATAAAGCAGAGTTCATACATGTCCTACTAAAATATGGGACAGAGAAAGCTCTTTTACTGCTCTTATTTCCATACATAACTAATAAGAAGTCCTCAGGGAAAATATTTATGTGTTCCACCACTCAAAGTAGAAGATCTCATTTTGCCATCCAGGCTACCATGTGGTATTCACCCATATGGCAGACAGCTGGGGAGGGTAAAATCTTAAACCACTGCTGCTGAATTGACTCAACCTGACAGTCCTGTGTTCACTGTATGTAAAACACAGAAGATAATTCTTTCCTTTGACTGTCTGCATGGATCATAAATTCTTCATGGCAGCTTTTCTCTCAGAGTGTGTCTCTGAAAAAATCTGCTCACATAGGAGGATAAGACCTGCAGGGCTGTTCAGGCTTCTGGGCATCAAGCTATGACTACTAAGATAAGGTGTGGTTACATTAACCTTCCTCATTTCAGATGATAAATGCAGATTCCTGTTAGACTGACTGGACGCGGGCCTTTGCAAGTATGTACCGAGTGGGTGCTGCAAGTCCCCATGAGCTGAACACAGTTCTTTACGAAAAACTTTAGGAAACAAAACCAAGTATGTGCAAAATAAACATAACAGGCAGCTAAAACCTAATGATAAATTTGCCAAAAACACCACAAAGTATCGAGAGTCTATTTAATCCAAACAGTAATCTCTCCCAGGATTAGTCTAGGCCCTTATGATCTTCCCTGTTACCTGCCCTTTTTCTGTTCATGTCTGTTGCCACCGATAGCAGAGGCCATGCGGCACCATTCTCATTGCCACAACATTATCTGCTGCAGCAGAAATACAGCAATAAGCAAACAAACAAAAAACCACTCCTTCTTTTTTTTCTGACAACATCTCTACAGAAGGAGGCAAAAAACCACAAAAGACCCTCAAAGCAATTTAGTCAATGAATATGTCTGCTATCAGTTACCCCATTGGAAATGTTGTGGGAGGTTTTCTGGCCATGTGTAGATATGTGCTTTTGTTTTTACAAGGTTCTCCTCCATGAACAAAACACCAGCAAGCCTTGTGTCTCTCTGTAGAGTTGATTATATTAGATCATTCTGTCTTCCTGACTGAGGGGAGAGACAGGCTGGGCGTGATGAATGGCCATTGTTATACCCTACCTGGCCACCCTGGCGCCCACCCAGGCATGCAGCCTGATGGCAATCAGGTAACCTGACTCACATGATATTTGACAAAGGCTAGGTCAAGATCCTCCCCACCTGTTATCAGGAAAAGCCTTCTGTCTACTTGCAGCAATACTGCATTGTTAAATTTACCATTGAAAGAAATGCATGGAAATAAGAAGTGCGGTTTATTGGTTTCCCTGCTATTGTATTTACATGTTTAAAAAAGAAAGCACTTCCACTGGAACAAATGGCAATGTTCTTCTGTAGTCACAGCCTAGAAAATATGTATACAGAAAACAGACAGTATTCTTTATCATTGCCAACAGAGTTGAATATGAACACTTACATTTAGCCACCCATATCTATGCTTAGCTGCGTAAATTATGAGCCTGCTATAAAACTTATGTAGAACTGACTCAGGAGGAAAAATTTAGAAGATACCACAGGGCTTAACACAAATCTCAATATTTGACTCCATCTGATACATGTAGCTGCAGCTTGAAAGCTCAGAAATGGGATCATTTCTTTTGTGAGAGAAGAAATTCCTGGAACTGAAATACGGAACTGCACACAGGGAATTACTAATACATTAAGTAAAAATCTTCTCCTACCTCTAATGACATGAAAAAAATACAGAATGATAAGCAGTAAGTGCATCTGTAAGACCAAGCAATATTTTCATTTTCAATCTTCTAACCTGAATATGCAGGGACGTCTAAGAAGTTTTTCAACTTCTAAGCTGAAGTTTTCAACAATAACCTTGCACCCTTGTGGAAAACATACTGAAGCACTAGGCTCGATGATGCATTTGCATTTATTCACATAACAACTGATTTAAACAAATTAAGAAAAGAGCAACTTCCACATTCAGGAGTAGAGTCACATCTAGCCCATGTGTGTTATGGCAGTATAATAATCCTGCTCAGTATGGGAAATGGGTGCTTCCAGGCAACTTTTCTTGCCTTTGCTAGAAAATAAGTTAAACCTTTTGCTACTCTCCTTGTATAAACTTCATCATTTATCAATTTACCAATTTTAGCAGAAAGCTATTTATTACAATAATTAATATACATTAATAATTTATTACTAAGGATTAGAGTTATTTCTTTTTCTATAGAGAGTTATTCTTGACAGATGAGGCAGGCATGTACTTTGCCACTCCTAAAGCTCGCCTGGTTGCTAGGCAGCAAACAAGAACACTGCCACACTTTTTGGAAGATCTCACCAAAGAAATTATCATCTATTTTTTTTTCACCTGAGCCCAATACTGCTATTTCTCTTTAAGAGCTTTGTGGGTGCTTTGGACTTTGTTAATTTATAACTTGAGGGTCTCATTTTCTTTTTATTCCAGAAAGCCATATGCAACTATTTCCTGTCTCTGCAGGCTGAGGACAAAGCTGATCAGCTGCAGAGTTTTATTGCTACTGAGCTCAGCCAACAAGCAATGTCTGTTCATCAACAGTATCATGCACAACCGCATATAATGTCCCTGGGCAACTTTCAGCAAAGCTAAAAATCTCTCCTAAAAGCACACGGTAACCAGCAGGCTGAAGGGCACAGGATCCAAGTGCAAAGCGTGCTTCTTATACCATTGCTGGATCACTGAGATCCTGATTCTCAACCATTACAGTGCCAACAGTTGAATTTAGTAAAAGTTGCTGATGAAGACTGGACTTTATTTCAGCATGTAACTGGACAGATGTTTCCAGAAATTACATATTGTAATTATACCACACTACATTTATAGCTATAACTTTAATTTTTAATCTGCATTGTATGTGTATGTTAATGAATAACTATATGCTAACATTTGCTAACAAAAAAATAATTAAGACTGGTCATCCAAAACCGGATCAAAGAGAAATGGTTTTGAGACGTCTGTAGGCTAAATATCCCTAGAACATGGAAACATGGACATGGAGAATGTCTTGTTTCTTGAAATAATGGCTCTAATTAAGTTGTCCCTGATTTAATCACAGGTTTGGCATGGAAAGTAGAAAATTAGGTGTCCTTAGGTGAACTGACTTCATTATAATACTAAAATATCCACCCACAGGTCAGAGACCCCTGCCCAGGTGAAGACCCTCACCCTGCATAGGCACAGTTTGATCCAGGAATGAATCAGCAGATACTATAATCTGATGTAAATTGCTAACTAATCATTGTAACCCAGAGTGTTTAATCTTATAACTTTTGTGTATAAATATTACAAGAAAACTGGCACTAAGTGTGCTTGATTTGTGGAATTCCACTGAGCACCCAGCCTTGCGCAATATCTCCTCTGAGTGTGTGAGAGCTGCTGTGTTGCACACCAGATAACAAACCTGCTTTTCAGACATCACGATGTAGCTGCTTACCTATGTCATAGCAGTGGCTCAAGTATTGTATCGTGACAGCATTCCAGTACAACTGGAGTAAATAATCTCTAGCATGGAACTATAAAGCGGCACATCCAGAGAGTTCTCCAACACAGCTTTATTGTCCTTTATGAATTATTAGACAGTTAAGAGACAAATAGCTTCTGGCAAAGTTCACAGTGATGAACAGCATGGCAATGAATTTCCTTGTCATTTGCTACAGATTGTCATGCAGTTTGGCTCAATGAGAAGTGGCAGATTTAAATTAGGACCTTGAACAAATACAGTTTCTCAAACTGGGTTTTTCTTTCTTTCATTTCTGTAGTTAAAGCTGAAGCAAATTGCTGTGCTACACCAACAGAAACAGAAACATACTATAGAAAAACCTTCCCATTTTCCACATGCTGCAATGTCAGTCATGATATCACCACTGAATGCTGGACAACAATAGGTTTTGAGCATCGGTGCAGTCCTTTTATTTGTGCTGAGTGGCCCATAGGTTCTCCAGATCTAAAGCAAACATGCTTTGCACTCTGTAGGTGAATGCAAACACACAGTGACTATGACACTCTTTGATCTTTCTCTGGTAAAACAATACTCCAGTCAGATGCAACTTGGTTTCATGCTGCCACCAGCACATAACTTAAAACATTGCTGCAAAACTCTGCGTGTTCCTCTCCCATTTCTTCATTTCAGAGCAGATCAATTTGGATAAAGTAAGATTTATGAGAAGAGCAAATTCTTATCAGTGAAAGATCTAAAAAGATTGTTTTCTAAGGTTCAGAGAAGTGGTAGCCAAGGTTGTCAACATCTGCTCTGGGTCTAGAAGCAGCAACAATCCCGTGCAAAGGTCTACTGTGAAATGCCGATGTTTGAATAAAATAGGATTTCCAAAACAGTTAGCTAGAGCATCCCACAGCAATCAAATTAATATATCTGAGGTCACAGTTTCCTGTTAAGCTCAATCTGGGGGACCTGCAGACCACTGCAGAAAGAGGCTTGACCCCTTTTTTCTGAACTCCTGCTTCTGCTGCAACATCAGGTTTGCCAATGAAGCAGCCAGAGGTCGAATCTGTTCAACAGAAAGCTGATCTGCCAGATACTAGCCCACCGAAAAATAAGACTCAAAGATCGGTTTCCTCAGTAGAAGGCTTCCTTGAAGCTAGACTTAACTGCTCCAGCATTAGAGTTGCTGAAGATGACAGGAGTACATTCAGCCTCAGCAAATGGTTTTTCCGACATGGTGGTCCAGCAAAATCTGATACAAGAGGGACAGAAGAAATAAGTTACAGGAAAAAGTACTGCTCAGCAGAAGGCCACAGTTATGCCAGATACCAATAAAAACCTATTTTCCTCGATCACATCTGTCCAGCACTACAGCAATGCATACACCCAGCCTTGGCTATTTCTTTGGCAACAGAAAAAGAAACTACTGAATCAATGCTAATGAAGGTGGGCTTAGCAAAGAGTAAAATTGTAGCCCTCAGTTCTGCTAAAACTATTTTATTATTTCATGTTTTCATTAATAATAGGACAGATCTTATTAAAGTAGATGTTTATAGCTATTGACAACATTTTTTCAAAGGCTGTAATTCACCTTTGCTTATGCTCCGCATGAGATGTAAGATTTTATGGCCACCAAGGTAGCTAATCATGCCTGACTAGTTGGACAGTAATGCAGTCTTCATGTCATTCATGCTCCCTTTTGCCCAATTCGGATGGGAACAAATCCATGACTTGAGAAAAAGCAGCAACAGCCTGGCTAATACTTGGTACCGATCCCAGACTTCGGCTGCCCCAAGAAGACATGCTGTGAAAATCAGCAGCAACACTTTCAAACAGAAGGAACTGCAACAACAGCTCTGATAAAACGTTGAAATTAGAATTGATGTGTGCCTCTGATATACAAAGCTTCTGCACTCAGACAGACAAAGGTTGTGTTAGTGCAGCTGAGCAAGTCACAAAGCACTCATACAAGGAATAGTGTCTGTACTGCAACAGTGCAAAGCAGCTGCTATGGACAGTATCACAGCATACGAGGCAAGTATGATATCAGTTTATTAAACTTATGTGCCTCACAATATGCATGAACCTCCAAAGACAGATTTGGACTTAAATAGCAAGTCCTGCATAACACAATGTGTTTTTTTTTCCTTTTTTTCTTTTTTTTCTTTTTTCTTTTTTTCTTATTTTCTTTCCGGAATATAGTTGTTGGTGGCTTATTCCTAGAACTGAGATGCATTCACATAAAAGTAAAACGAGGAAATGAAACGTTCACATTTATTTTTGTTCAAAATCACATCTCTTTAAATGCAAGTCTCGATCTGGGATTCAGAAAATGCTGAAGTCAAACATAAAGCTGCACAATCAGGTTTATGCTTAAAGTTTACTACTGTTTCTTGGAGCACTTCCCACCAGATAAAAAAGTTTCTAATTATTCTCTCAGCTGAGGCTCACACATCCTCTTCTTCTGGAGTGCTTTTGGCTTTACATCGATAGTCTGGGTCCTCAAGGGAGAAACACAGATAACCATTCCATCATGCACAGCCAAACACATAACAAACATCAAATCATGACGCAGCCCAAGCAAAGCAAGGGGTGTCAGGCAGGTCGTGTGATAGACACTACCATAGCCAATGACAGTGTAGGCAAATGTACAACCCCTTATTTTTAACTATTAAACATATGTCCAAATATATCACTCATCACAGATATATATATTTATACTCAGCTATCAAGGCAGCATGTGATAATCTTGCTAATTAAAGTACTAATTTATACATATTCTATCCACGTTGAACAGAACAAAACTTGTATGTCACTACAAATGCATATTTACAACAAGTTTTGAAAATATTAATATCTAAACTATCACATCTCCTTCACTTCCCATGTCCCAGAAAAATCCCCCTCATTAAAAAAAAATAGTTCAAAATCTCCAAATAGGTTGTTTGGAGTTTATGTTACATACTGCAAATGAAAAATATTATTATTCATTTAAGATCCTGACTCACACAAGAAAATTCTAAGTCTGTGACATCCAACAGACTCAAAATCTTCTGTTTCAATGAACTGATATACTGGTTAAATTCTTCAATGAACGTGCTAATGAAACCAATGCTATGATAAATTAGTAATGTAATTTCAGAAGAAAATTACCCAGCATTGACAGGAAATAAGTGCACATGCAATTGTCTAGTTTGCTTAGAAATTAGTCTGTGTGTCCAGTGTTTATTCCATAACTAATAAGCAAGGATTTTATCCCCTTGGTTGACATGACTTTTACTAATGTTTAAAAGCATGCTTCCTACTTCATCTGTAGAATTTAATTTGAAAAGTATTTGATAACACAAGGCATAGGAAAAGTAGATTATATACTATTCATCTTTTTTTTACAGTATTTTTTTTTCAAAAGTGAATTATTACAAGCCTAAAATCTACACAGTGCTAGCTATAACCAAATATACCCCTTTGAGGAATTTACAGGAAGAGGTATACTTTAGAAATAATAATATGTATAAATAGTTAGACATGACAGTATAATATTCTGCCTTGTCATTTTCCATTTATTAGTTTAAAAACCCAAGTTTCCACAGGGAGAAGACAAATCTACAAAAAACCATATTTTAAATTACATTTCGGTTACTACATTTTGAATACATTTAACTTAAAAGTGAGGGGAAAATAGAAAAACAAACAAACAAAGAACCAATAATAGTCAGACTCCCATACTAAAGGATCACAGAATCACAGAATATTTGGAGTTGG
>NW_010156250.1:0-2288 GCF_000695765.1 Mesitornis unicolor
TACTCGGGATAAAGCCCAGAGATCACGAGGGTCTCGCCCCTGTTTTCCACCCTTTCTTCCATCTCGACCCTTCCGTCCGTCTCCACCCTGCAGAGGCCGAGGCCTGAGCAGACCCTGCTGGTTCAGCTGCCGCTGATCCTGGGTTGTGTGTCCTGCATCAGCTCCCACCGCTGCTGGGTTTGGTCTGGGACTTTTCCAGGGCCCGGCTCCGCAGAGCCTCTGGTGACGTATTCAGCACTGGGGGAGGGTGGGGGAGGATTTTATACTGGTTTTGTGTATATTTGTGCATGTCTGTACGTATTTCACTATTTTCCTATTTACAATGTTATCTGCAGTATCAGTATTGTTGTTTCATGAACTGTCAGTTTATTTTCCAACCCGTAAAGTCTCTCTCCCTTATTCTCTTTTCTCTTCCCTTCTGGGGAGGGCAGAGGGGTTCACAGAGAGCGTCTGGCCAGGGTTTAGTGGCCGGCCCAGCCCCAAACCACGACCCCAGGTGCCCCCAATGACGCCCCTCGCCCAGTGCCCCCTTCAGTTCCCCCCAGTGTCTCCCATTGTCTCCCCAGAGTCTCCCAGTCCATCCAGCGTCCTCCCAGTGCTCCCAGTCCCTCCAAAAGCCGCCGCACCCAGCAGTCACACTCCAGCTCCTTTATTGCCGCCCTCATTCAGCCCTAACCAGGCTGCCCCCATGGAGACGCCACCGCCCCGTCCTGTCCTGCTGAGCCCCACAGCGTCCCCAGTCCAGCTCCACACAGCACCGGGAGCCACGGTGGACACCTCCTGCATCAGCTCCCAACGGGGACGCCACCACCATGGACCCCACCATGGAGACGCCGCTGCCCATCCCGTCCCGGTGCTGGGTCAGGGTGGTGGTTTTATTCAACGTCTTCCCGCACTCTTGACCCCGGTGGAGTTTTTTTACAGCTGTGAGCGTTCTGATGCTGGTTCAGGTTGCATCTCCTCCTGAAGATCCTCCCGCACTCCCCACACTTGTAGGGCCACTCACCTGTGTGGGTTTGCTGGTGTCTCACCAGACAAGAGTTCTGCAGAAAGCCCTTCCCGCACTCCCCACACTTGTAGGGCCGCTCTCCCGTGTGCGACCGCTCGTGTTTCCTCAGGGCAGATGGGTATGGAAAGCTCCTCCCGCACTCCCCACACTTGTAGGGCTGCTCTCCGGTGTGGGAGCGCTGGTGACTCCTCAGGTTGGAGCTATACTTAAAGAACTTCCCGCACTCCTCACACTTGTAGGGCCGGTTGCTGCTGTGGGACCGCTGGTGCTTGACCAGGTTGGAGCTCAGCCCAAAGGCCATCCCGCACTCCCCACACTTGTAGGGCCGCTCGCTGCTGTGGATGCTCTGGTGACTCAACAGCATGGACCTGTGCACAAAGCTCTTCCCGCACTCCCCACACTTGTAGGGCCGCACTCCCTTGTGGATCTGCTGGTGACCGATCAGGTTGGACTTGCGCTTGAAGGCCTTCCCGCACTCCCCACACTTGTAGGGTCGCTCACTGCTATGGGTCTGCTGGTGTCTGATCAGGTAGTTCCTGGACTGGAAACCCATCCCGCACTCCCCACACTTGTAGGGCTTCTCCCCAGTGTGGGTCAACTGGTGCCAGATCAGGGTGGAGCTCTGCACAAAGCCCTTCCCACACTCCCCACACTTGTAGGGCCGCTCGCTGCTGTGGATGCGCTGGTGCCTGATCAGGTTGCAGCTCTGCACAAAGCCCTTCCCGCACTCCCCACACTTGCAGGGTCGCTCACTGCTATGGGTCCGCGCGTGACTGCTCAGGTAGTTCCTGGACTTGAACGCCATCCCGCACTCCCCACACTTGTAGGGCTTCTCCCTGGTAGGGTCGCTCACTGCTATGGGTCCGCTGGTGACTGCTCAGGTAGTTCCTGGACTTGAACGCCATCCCGCACTCCCCACACTTGTAGGGCTTCTCCCTGCTGTGGGTCAACTGGTGCCTGATCAGGTCACAGCTCTGCACAAAGCTCTTCCTGCACTCCCCACACTTGTAGGGCCGCTCACCAGTGTGGCTGCGCTGGTGCAGGAGGAGAAGGGAAGAGAAGTTGAAGGATTTCTGGCACTCGGGGCACTGGAAGGGCTTCTGGCCAGCGTGGCGACGCTGGGGCTGGATCAGGGGGGTGTTGTTCTTAAACGTCTTCCTGCACTCTTTGCACTGGTGTTTTTTAAGGCTGTGGGTTTTCTGGTGCCGGATCAGGTTGCTTCTCTTCCTGAAGGTCCTGCTGCACTTGGGGCACTTGTAGAGCTTCTCCTCGCTGTGGG
>NW_010156251.1:0-10186 GCF_000695765.1 Mesitornis unicolor
TCCACAGCCTTCCCCTCGTCCACCAAGCAAGCAACCTTGTCATAAAAGGAGATGAGATTGGTCAAGCGAGCACTTTCCTTCTTCATCTTTTTTCATTCCAGCAATTAGGGATGGTACAGTGATCTTGGGCCTGTGAAGGCCAACACCTTTTCTCAGAGCTTTCCCAGAAACAAGCTGGAATTCCCAAATCACCCTGAGTGCTCACAGGCTGAGTCTAGCAGATGCAAGAGGCTGTTTCTTAAAACCTCGGCCTCTAAATGCCTGGACCAAAGTGATTTCGTTTACTACATTTTCCCGATATACCTTATCCCATTTCTGCCGGGTTTGGCGTAAATCACCGTTCCATTTTGTAAAGGTACATTTATTTTTCCTTCTCAAAGGCTATTACATTTATCTGTCAAGCCTAACAGTGCTGGGCCCAAAAGATTTCAGGCTTTTATATAAAGCAACTGGAGATGGAGCAGTTTGTGCAGTGGAAGGAATGCACGTGCACAGAGAATCACAGTCTCAGGCAGTAAGCCCTCCTTTCTCAGGAGAATATGGAAATAAGATTTCTTTATCAAACAAAAGAAAAAGAAGAAAAAAAAGAAAAAAAAAAGAAGACCCCAGGATAGGGGCATCTTCCCTGGAGCCAGAAAGCTGTCCCGGCCCCACCTGTAAGCACTTCTCTGGGAGCATGAAGTGCAGGAAGAGAGCTGGGGGATGTGCGTGGCTTAGGGAAGCTCTCTGCAGACAGAGGACACAGTTCAATTGTGACTACACAGGTGCAGCCAGAATGAGAGGAAGCAGATCATTGCTCATTTAGGCAGCAGGTTGGAGTCCTGGGGCCTTCAGCAGCAATCTTTTAGCCTGTTCCTCTAGGCCAAAGTGCTGGTTTTCTGCATGAAAATAAGTAACCCATCAACCACTGGTACGTGTGCAGCTGAAGTCATCTGCAGTTCAAAGTGAAGATTAGTTTTCAAATAACCCTTTTTGTCAAAGCAAATTAAAAGCAGTTGGATCTCACTGAATGCTCTCTGCCCTGATGGCAACATGAGAACATCACAAAATTATTCCCAGTATGATTGCTGACAGACAGGAATTATTATTGTTTTGAATTACAAATAGCACTGAACAGGAAGAGAAATTACAACATCAAGAGCAGCAGCATCTAGCATATTACCAAACAGTACACTCCTGTAACACCAGCAGCAACTCATTTTCCTATTCCTCAGAGTGCCAAGTGTCCCCAAAAAGTGCTTGCACTGGCAGATGAGAGCACATTTATTCCTTTCCTATTATCAACCTGAACTCTGGTTGGAGGGTTTGGAGCAGATGTTTATGGCCCAGGAGTGTATAACGTGATCCCTCAATAAAACTCAGCTGTGGTTTTCTTGGTTTGCCTGCAGAAATGTTACCTGCAGCACATTAGGCAACAGTGCCTGTGAAGCTGCAGAGTTTTGCCACTCGGGACCAGCACAAAGACATCTAAACTGAAAAAGCTCATAAACTCTACTGCCTTTTCTGTAATTTGCTAAATATTTCCCCTGCTTATTCGATAGAAGTACAAAATTCTATGTATACATGAAATAAAAACAGCCCTACCCAAATAAAACTCCACTGCAAAAACAGTTGTTGGAGGGAGAAAATGAAACAGATCTCACCAGCACATCCTGTCCTCCTTTTCCAGCCACTCAGCCTACCTCAGTGCTTTTCAGCTGACGTGTCCTGCTCCAACAGCCCTTTCCCCAGCCCCAGACTTCGTTGCTACAATAACCCTGCTGATGCCAGGGAGCTAGCCCTGGAGTGCCCCTTTCTCACAGCTGGTCAGGTTTCCCATCTTGATGCCCAGCCAGCTAGCAGGCCACAAAAATAAAGCCCAGCATCGAGGTACATTGGTAGTTGTTAAAAGAAACTACCTGAAAGGGATGAGCGGGTCAGCAGGGCTTTTGTGTGAAAGATCTTGCAGCTGGGATCAGCTCTTTAAGAGATCAAGATCCTGACACCATGTCTGTTGCCAAATTCCATCACTAGATCGCATACCCCGCAGACACAGCTCTTGCACAGGATGCTCCCCAGCATGCAGCCAGTGTCACTTTGGGCACTACAAGCATCTCAGAGGCTGTTCTCTGCCAGCCAAGCACCCTCCAGGAGAAGCAGAGGGGCTCATCCTGAGCTACAGAAAGCTGACGGGAGTGTTAGGCTAACTCTGGCGAGCTGTGGCACTTCCAGCTCCATCCCCATCCCCATCCATCAGCCAGGCTCCCAGCACCCTGAGGAGCCTGGACCATCTGGCAAAGGAAAAAACAGTCTCCCCAGCCTTAATTTGCAATAAACTGATACCAGGAGGTTGACCTGCCAAAGGCAGCCGTGCGGGGGAGTGGGAAAGGTATCAGCACATCTTTTATTTCCTGCCCTTGCAATACACATGAGGTGAGGAGCACTGTGACAGATGTGGTGCCTCGTGAAGCTGATGGAGAGGTAAAGAGGAGCTGTTCCCCAGGAGTTATTTCTGCCCTTGCTTTCTGTTGGGGAGAGCTGTGCTGCGACCCTGCCGCCGCTCGGGGAATAGAGCTAATGTCCTTCCTCAGAGGTGGGTATGCAGGCAGCCCTGCGCCTCCCTCCTGGGCACCTGCAGTGACATCTCATGCTGTTTTGCAGCAGTTGCATTTCACAGTGACTCAGTAGATACCTTAATGAGAGCGGGATAATCTACATACATCTATTTTGGCTCCAAAAACAGGAGCCAATGTGGAACATCAGACACACCGCCAGAGCTTTGTCTGCCCACCCGTCTTGTTGGCCCTACAGCACTTCCCTCCTGATGACTTTTCATTGCCTTGGGTGTCGCTCCTGACAGTAGATGGCAGCAGATGGGTAGCACCCGGGCCGTGGCCGGCTGATGAAGTCCATTAAAGCTCCCCAGAGTTCCCCATATCCGGCCTCTGGTTTCTCCCTGTCCCAGCGAAGCTGCTCCACATAGTGTGGAAATGCCTCTTGCCCAGGGTTTCTGGTTTCAGGGTGGCGTGTGCTCACATGCAAGACAAGGAGAACAGCGTTTACCCACCTATGTCTCCAGCTACCTTAGTATAAAGCATAATTTGGAAACAGAAGGAAAAATAACTAACTTTGTCAGCAGCAAAGTTTCATTTTGACAGCCTCCTTGCAAGGCTGGCTTTACCTGGAACACGCTTCATGACAAGCGTTCATTGCTCACATCCCCAGCTGTCTGTGGGAAGTCATGGCCATGCTGCAGCTCAGCCCCTGGCAGCTCAGTCACCATCCCTGCAACCTAAAAGCAACAACCTCAAAACTACCCCAGCCTCAAGCACACAACAGCTCCTCTGTGCTTCTTTCCTCCCTGCCACCAAAACCTGCACCTTTTGGTTCCCCAGGCCTTGGGTGGTCCCCAGGTTCAGGTGACTGCTCATCCCATTTGTGGCCATCACACATACACGCATCCCCCGTTGCTGGCTGCCCTCCCCTGGTGACCTGTCTCCAAAGAACCATCTCTCCAACCTGCGAAAATGAAGATTGAATGAGGTTTGGGCCTGCTCACCGGTCCTGTTCATCCTCTCCCCGCTGGGTGCCTGCTTTCCCCAGCTCCTTGCCCATCCTGACTGCTGGTTTGGTGATGAAATCAAAGATCTTCTGAGAGCTTCTGGGATGGCCCAACCCAGAGGCTTGCTCAGCCTATACCAGGATGCGAGCGTGGTGTTAGGCTGTGGGCTCCTCCAGGCTTCATGCCCTGGTTTGTGCCACCCAGCACAGGCATCTGTCTCCAAGCAGGCAGAGAGAGACCCATCCCGAAGGCAAACTCAGACAGCTGGAGGTGAACACAGGTGCTAAAGGTTTGCTAATTTTCAAATGCTCCAAATTCGCCTTGATATCGTCCTTCACCCCTAGTAACTTGCTTGTCCAAAGTGATGGCATTATAACAAAACGTAGTAAAAACATATGATGGCACCTTGTCTGTTTATGGTATCTATTTTATTTTTCATATTAAATAGTATGTAAAAAAAATAAGTTATGCAGGCAAATATACATAATATACTCTGTAATAAATAGTATGCACAAAAATAGATTTCCTTAAAAACAGTCAGTGTTTTGAAAACCAACAAAACAAAGATACCAAATAAATACATTCCTCCCCATCGAACAGCATCTTTCAGGAACAACGTTTCTTTACCACTTCCCAAGCCATTTATAAATACACAATAATTTAAAAGTCTGTGAAAGAAGAATTGCTCCCTGAGCTCACATCAATAAGAAAAGTGCTTAAATAGGAAGTACAGTCCAGCAATGCAATAAAAATCATTTTTTCCCAGTCCTCAGGGCATCCTCTGGGGCTGGTGAGCACTGTGCCATGCCATGCCATGCTGTGCCAACCATGCTGCTGGCGGGGGCTAAGTGCATTGCTCCTGGAGTGCTGCGCATCGCAGGTCATCCAGCACTTGGAAGATGTGGATGATGGTGGAGGCCTCCAGGCAGCCAGTGGTCTCCTGTGGCAGGGAGAAGGGACTGGTCAGCACTGGAGATGGGGTGCAGCAGGCCCCGTGCAACCATGCGGTTGCTGACACCCCAAAACCCCCTCGCCACGCTCCCTGACTTACTGTTTCCTTGGCTGTCTGCAGCTTCTGCAGCCAGTGCCTCAGTTTCCCGGAGGGCTGATGCAAAGGAGCCTTCATGGCCATCTGCAAGGAAAGCAGCTGTGTAAGCACTGGTGATGTCCTGCGGTGCTGCCATCTGCACCGAGGCTGGTGGGTTTTGAGGGGCACTTACGCAGCCTCGCAGGTCCTCCCGAGCTTGGGTGAGGAAGGCCAGAGGCCGCTGGTGCGTCTCAGCAAACTCAGGGGTGGTGGGGAGCCCCAGCATGGCAATGGTGAGGTCCAGCTCTGCTTCCACCAGCATCACTCGGTCGGGCACCTGTAGGCAGAAGCATCCCAGTCAGGGCCCCAGGGCTTGCCACAGGGTGTGGATGGAGGTGGGACCAGCTGACAGGAGGTCCCGGCTGGAGGGGGGTGTACCCCCTTTTTTAATAGCATCATCTTACTCTTACCGATAGCTCTGCTGTGTTCCACTTCCGACGGAAGACCCTGGTGTTGCATTTTAGTTCCGACAGCAGCATGATGCCCTCCTGCAGGCAAAAACCATGAGAGGGACAGATTGAAAAACTCTCATCTTGATTTTTGGCGATGTTGTGCAACCCTGGTCAGCCTTGAGAGATTTGAAACCAGGATGGACTTTGGCCCAGCACCCTTCTTGTCCTTATACTCTCTTGGAAAACATCCTCCTCATCCCCAAACTGCCCCAGAAAACATCCACCTTGTCACTCAGGCTTTGGAATTTGGCATCCCCTCTGCCTCACCCCCCCACCAGCCCATAGTCCCCCATTGCCAGTGGTACTCACAAACTGTTCCTTCATCTTCTGCACAGCCTTCAGCTCGTGGGGTGCGAGGAACCGGTACTTGGACAGGCTGCAGCTCTTCTGCAGGGCACCCTGGGGGAAGGTGGCCCCGAGGCTGGCCCCCAGTGCCAGCATCAGCAGTGGGGTGAAGCCGAGGTGCAACATTTTGCCAACGAGAGCTTGCCCCTGAGTGGGTTACGATGGGATGAGGGGTCTGTGGTGTAAGAAGCGAGACAAGATGAACCAGAGTGCTCCGGGTTGGATCTGCTAAATCCCTGATGTGGAGATGCCTGACAGTGTTGCTGTGGATCACTTGCTCGGCTGTGGGGCTCCTGTGCTGGTGGATGGTCCTGGGGAGCTGCTTCGTCTTCCTCGCCGTAGCTGCCTCTCTGCCCCATCTCCTCCGGCTTTTATGCTGCTGTGATTGCACTTTCAGGTTGGCAGGAAAATCCACGGCCTGGAGGATCTGGAAAGAGGAAAGTGAAAGCAGCGGGCGGAGGGAATCCCGCTGCTGCAGGTGCGGCAGGTGTGGGCAGTGCCTGCCTTCCACCGCCTCGATGGGGCGAGCGCACCCAGCACCCCGGGGATGCAGGGGATACTCGGGCTGCCTTTGGTGTGCACCCTTCCAAGGGAGCAGGACAGGGGAGGCTGCTGCCACATCGAGTGGTGCAGAGGTGCTGACAAGTACAGGGAAGCCTGGGCACGAGCCAGCCTGGCACCACGACAAACGCTGCAGGAGACCTCCAGGCATGCAGCCCCATGGGGACAGTGGGCTCAGGGTGGCTGGGAGGGTTTTGATGCCTCCTGAGCAACGGCAGTTTGTGCCTCAGTTTCCCCACGGAAAGTGCAGCACAATGGCTGTGTCAGGGAGGGGGCAAAAGCAGCAGCTGGGAGCAGGCACTGCACAAGGTAGGCTGAGGGCATGAGTTTTACATGTGTATTATCCCGAGGGACCAGACTCACTGCAAAAGCACGGAAAAGGGTGAAAGCAGAAGCACTTCCACCTGGCATTTTCCAAGTGGGACTTATGGTTGTGCAGGGAGGCTGCCAGAGATGAGCAGTGCTGCCACCCCTACCAGCCACAGGAGCCTGTTTGACCTGGAAACACAAATACCAGGTAGTGACATCTCTCACTGACAGCTGGAATGGTGCCCCCATCCAGCAAAACCCATCCTTCCCCCAAGGTAACCACCATGAACCATGAAGCCATCGTCGCCGTGCTCTTTGTTTTTCCACTCATCATGCATTAAACGTAGAAAATTAGGTCAATACCTGTCTCTAAAAAGCAAATACACGGTAATGCAGCAAGAGGCATAAACACACTGTGCAGTGCCTGACGTGGTGGCCATAGAAGAAGGACCCAAGTTTTAATGTTCATATTTGGAAATAAACTGCTGACTTCAAGGAGTCCAAGCAAACGAGGAAAGTTCTTGCACCAAGTTGTGGAAAGATACACCAGGCAGAGCAGCATGGGCATCCTGTGCCATGTTGTAGAGGCAGTCTGGGACCTCTGGACATCATCTAGTCCAGTCCCTGCTCTAGCAGGGCCAGCTGGAGCTGGTTGCCCAGGATGTTGTCCAGTTTGTAATCTCTCCAAGATGGAGACTCCACAGCCTCTCTGGGCAACTGTGCCAGTGTTTGACCGTCCTCATAGTAAAAAAGTGTTCTCTTGTGTTCAAGTGGACTTTCATGTGTTTCAGGTTGTGCCCATCATCTGCTGTCCTGTCAGTAGGCACCACCAAGAGCCCCTGAGCGATCGCTTCTCCAGACTGAACGGCCCCAGTTCTCTCAGCCTTTCCTTGTAAGAGGGATGCTCCAGATGCTTCATCATCTTCATGGGTGTTCACTGGACCCTCTCCAGTATGTACAAGTCTCTCTTGCACTGGGGAGCCCAGAACTGAACCCAACACTCCAGGGGTGGCCTCACCAGTGCTGAGTAGAGGAGAAGGATCACCTCCCTCAAGCTGCTGGAAACTCCTCCTAATGCAGCCCCAGATACCATTGATCTTCTTTGCTACAAGGGCATGTTTCTGGCTCATGTTCAACCTGGTGTTTCACAAGACTCCCCGAGGGCTTTTTCTCCCAAGTTTCTTCCCAGCTGAGCCCACCAGCATGTCCTGGTACCTGGGGTTGTTCCTCCCCAGGGGCACGACTTTGCACTTCTCCTTGTTGAATTTCATGAGGTTCCTTTCAGCCCATTTCTCCAGCCTGCCGAGGTCCCTCTGGATGGCAGCACGACCCTCTGGTGTGTCACTCACTCCTCCTGGTTTGGTGTCAGTGAACTTGCAGTACCTGCACTGCAGGTACACACTGCATCATTGTGCCGATCATTGATGAAGAGGTGAAGCAGAACTGGTTGCTGACCCACAGGGCTCACTGAGTCCTCCTTGAGCCCCTCCCCTGCCCCAGCAGCATCTCAGAGAGCTCAAGTCTTTCCTGGAAAACCATGAAGAAGAAGAAGAGGAGTGGAGACGGCAGGAAGGGAGTGGCATGGCTTGGACAGCAGCTGTTTCCACTTTGACCAGACCAGATGGAGATACAGCTTGGAGAAGAGTCAGGACAGCAAACTCTGGGGCTAAAGCCCGATAGTGTGGCAGGCCCAGGGCTTCCCTTCATGGCAAGTCACGACATTGCTGCTGGACCAGGCTCCCACCCCAGCTGCCGTGCCAGCCCCCCTGCTGAGGCAGGCTCAGTACTTAAAAGCCTGAGCCCCAAACAGGGCTGGGGTCCTTCACCTGCCCTCTCAGGGAACAGGACAACAGCAGTGTCTTTCCTTTCTCTCCCATTCAGGAAATGCACAGATTTAGAAAAATAATTTTTAATTCAATGCAACTTGTTCACATTCAATGTAACTACGAAGTAAAAGCCCAAACCAGCATAAATAACTTCACTTACAACACCCAAGTGAGGCACAGCTCAGCTGGAATAGGTGGCACCTTAGCAAAAAAGCTCAATGGGTCTAAAAGTGAAGATGGGCCTGGGTGAGAGAGAGGGACCAGGGGTCCTGGCACCGCCTGGAGCTCTTCGGGTCACAGTGGAGTGGCTGGAGGGTGATGGTGGCCCAAAGTCCCACACGGTGGAGCCCACCAGGCTCACAGGACAGGCACTGCAGGGTATTTCCTCCTCCACACCAAGGTACAAGCCAGGCTAAGGTATTTTTGGCACTCAGGTTGGGATCCTCAGTGGCCTCCAGCACCCAGATGATGATGTCCAGTGTCTGCTGTGCTGGGTCAGCCTCATCTGCAGCCCTGGGGACACAGAGTGCGGCTAGATCATCACCCTGGCACGCATGCAGCTCCACCACGAACCACTGGCCCCATGCCACAGGCCCATGTGAGGCGGGCCCCAGCTGAGGGGCCACTCTCAGGTCACCCAGGAGCAGCAACACATCCCTGTGGGACACAGCTCCTTTTCCCTGTCACTGTGGCTTTTATCTTCTGGGTATCATTTCTGGTTGGAGAAGTTAAGCAAAACCTCATCTCATTGCACAGGCAAAAGGAAATCCAGAGGCAACAAAGCAAAAGTGAAAGCTGCAAGTCCAGCTCCCTGACACTTGGGATGACCACAATGAAGGGTTGAAGATCTCCCAGGCTCCTTACTCAGATGCTTGCCCCTCACTCACCACCAGCCATAGCCAAGCTCACGGGTGCCTGCCTGAGTGGCAGTGAGGGCTTTTCCCTGACAGGACGTGGTCTCACCATCCTGGGCAGCAGTGTGCTGGAAAGCGCCTCACATAACGAAGCCACGCTCTGCTATACCTCAGTCCAGCCAGCAAAGCCCAGCTGCATCTGGCATGGCTTCTCCAAATCACGCTACTGCCAGCTCCTGCCACCACAGCAGAGGGTCCCCCAAAGCCAGCGCAGGCTGGGGATGCCATGCTGTGCCCAGTGGTGTGTGCAGGGGATCCATAGCAGTCATCACTGCGGCCCTCGCAGATCCCAGCCTTGGCTGTAAACGGCCCTGTGTTGGGAACACGGTGCAGATGATGACGATGGAGACCCCTCCTCAGCTTCACGCAGCGCAGCAGCCTGGAGCCACTTGAACGTGCTCGGAGCAAGAAATCTTGCGTATGTGGGAGATCCCAGGTGAGAGAAGGAAAGTGAAAACGGGCAGGGCTGCGGGCAGGGTTGGCACCGGGTGAGGCAATCGCCCTGTGACTCATTGGCCACTGCATGGCACAAGCGTGGAAAAGCCTTGGCCGCAAGCCATGCTGCTGGAGCGGGGCGGCAAGGAGCCCAGATTGCTCCTTCCTAACCCATTTTGAAGCCAGTTGGCTCATTTGGGAGAAACTGGCTCGTGCTGAAGTCTTGGAAAAGAAACAGAAAAACAGCCAAAAAAAAAACCCAGCCCAAAAGAGCCAGCTTTAAAAACAAAATCCCTGGGTGATGTGCAGGAGCCCTGCCTGGGTGCCACCACCAGACCTGTCCCACCAGCCCGGTATATCTGTGCCACCGAAGGGCTGCCAGCCCCGCTACGCACCCCACAGCCCTTCCCCGCACTGCTTTGTGCTGCTCCAGCTGACACCGCGCCCGAACACCTTGGTGATGCAGTCCCTGGTGTCACATCACGGCTGGTCACCCATTGCATCATCCCAGAGCGTCCCGCTGAGCGTCCCGCTGGTACCGAGGAGGGAAGGGCTGCGAACTGCAGAGTTAATCTGTGAGCAGATTTAAACAAACTTTTAAATTTAAAGTGAGAAAAGAAACCAAATAAGTGCTTTTTCCCTGGAGCCTTTGTGGCAGCGCTGCAGGTACACGGGGTGTCACTTCCCTGGGGACACCTCCCTGCCCCGGCACAGCT
>NW_010156251.1:10272-15043 GCF_000695765.1 Mesitornis unicolor
AGGACAAGCCCTGCCAGCCAGGCTGGGGCTTCGACAGGTCACCCGCCTCCCAGCAGCACCCAGCTCCTTTGCCTGGTGTGGTCCTGGGCAAGGAGAGACCTCTAGTGCTCCTTCAGGAGATGACAAGCCACCAGCCCCATCCTCACAGCAAGGGAGGTGATATGAGTGAGCACTGCTCATCCAAATGCAAGTGCAGTGTACTTGCTGGTGACCTGCAGCAGGGTTTGATCCAGCATCACCACTCCACGAAGTCTTCTCCAACCAACATCTGGCCATAGACATAGAGACCAGCTTTGCATCAGTGCTGGGCTTTCCTCCCCATAGCTGTCCTCCTGGCACCCCACCACCCTCCTAGGAGCCACCAAGCAGGGTGGAGCCTTTGCTCCCCACCCCGGGCAAGTTGAGCCACCACTCAGCAACCCACATGGAGATAAACCCAGGGTTCAGCACCTTTGCCAGGTTAAGGAGGTTCAGTCCCAGTACCCATGGCAGGACTACACTTGAGAGCCCCAGGACCACAGCTGAAGCACCTCTAGCCCCTGCAAGTGTCCCTCCAGGTGCTCTCTCTAATGGTGGGGACAGAGGTATCTCCTCTTTAGTAACACAGTGAGGCCACAGCCCTGCCCACAGCATCAGGGCAGCCTTCTTGCCAGGGGCAGGAGTTACAGGAATGGGACAGGTCCCTGCAGAGGCTGCACCTAGACTTAGAATCTCCAGAAAGCAAACAGGAGGAAACCTGTGCCAGGCTTTGAACCCCATTGCCTCCCCCTGAAACACAGCCTCTAATCTTCCCTTTGCAGCACAGGTGAGCAATGGCAGGCTGGGACCAAGGCAAGCATGAATCTGCTCCCTTGCAGGAGCAATCCCAGAAGCTCCTGAGCTGTGCCAGGGACAGGTGGCCTCATGGGGGTGGAAGCAGCAGTGTTGGCACAGCACTAAGCAAACATGGGGCAGATAAGCTGCTGGTACACCCACACAAGCCAGCAAAGCACCAGGGATGAGGCCACATGGTGGGCAAGAACAGCCCCTTTCCCTTTTGGCCTTTAAAGGCAGCTCTCAGCTTTGCCTGGGCAGTGAAAGGGGCAAAATGGTCCTTTCCACCTAAAACCCACCCACCCCATGAAACAGAAGGCCACTCATCAGGGCCTAGGTGAGCTATGTCCATGAAGCAGTTATTCCCACCCCAGCAGGTGCTCTACAGCCTCTTAAAAAGTGGAACCACAACTTTTTCTCAGCTTTTATTAATTACTAGTTGTGTAAGAAATGCAGCAAGATTCTCAGCTGTTACTGTGACTGTCATTATGTGCAATCCAACCACCACCAGTCTGAAACTGGACCCTTCCAGTGCTGAGGGCACAGTGCTGAGCAGACTGGAGAAGCAATGTGGACAGGAAGCCCTGAGCGGGTGTTAACCCACATCTGCTTTTCACAGAAGATCAAAATTCTAATCACCAAAATCACCATCGATTCTCCCAAGGGTGGTTACAAGTGGGGTATTAAGAGACAACCCACTTTCTCCTTCCCTTCCAGCACCAGATCAGGAGAAGGGTTTTCCTCTCATTGTCCCTTGCACCCCAGCACACAGACATGCCTCACCCAGAACTCCACTGGGGTTTCACGAGAGGAAACTCCCATCGTCTCCAGCATCCTGAAACAAGAAGCAGAGGAAAGGTCTCACTCTGTCCAGCCACCTCCCACCTGACATTGTGTCACATCCAAAACCAGAGATGGGTCTCTTCTACCCAAAGCACTAAGGTCTCAATGGCAAATGCAGGAGGCAACGATGGATCCGCAACACATGCGCAAGGGTTGTTCTGGTCAATAAATTAGCAGCACATGGATGCCTGCCCTTTCCAGCAGGCCCTTGCTGTGCGCCTAAGTAGCATCACACATCAAGACACAGTTATGGGTATTTCTCCCTCCCCTCTGCTAATCATGAGGGAGGCAGAGAAAGTCTGGGGACCTCTGACATGAGACTTACATGGATACATCAGTGCAAGAACACCATGCACCTACATGGACTTAAAGTCAACTGACTCAAATGGAGGTCAATCATGGTGTGAGCAGCTGAGGATCTGCTCTCCAACAAGTATCCATCCACATCGGAGGGGAACGAGGGAGTGCATCACTGCACAGCTCACTTTTAGCTGTGAAGGGAACCCCATGACCTCATTCTTCATTTGCTGCATAAGAGGGGTTCTTACATGTCTTGCTTGTTTCCCCAAGCAAGTTTCTTACCTCTTTTCAGTCTCTGGGAGGAGGGATTTTGCAGCTTCAGGGTCATTCTTCATAAAAACTTGATATGGAGAGACAGACTCCAGGTAGCCAACCACACCAGAAACAGTCATGGGAATTTTGTCATAAATATCAGTGATTCTAGAAGGGAGACGAGGATCAACAGAGCATTGGCAAGTTAAATCTCAAAGGCAGCAGAACAGGGACACCACCAGATTGAGGTGGCAGCAAATACAATACCTGATGTTCTCAAAGGTCTAAGAGATGGAAATAGCCGATTCTGGCATTTGGTAGGTCAGGAATTCTAACTGATGCACTATTGGAGAAGTGGAGATGGTCCCAAGAACCACCTAATATAGTCTGTGACTTGAACAACCCCTTCCATACAGGCCTACCCACAGAGCCCACTCCCCTGCAGCAGCTGGGACACCAACACCTCTGCAATGCCATCGCCAAGGTAAACCTTTTGACTGTGGAACCAGCCTCTGTCCCATGCCTTGGTGGGGAGGCAGACACTGGCTCCCTGGAGGTAGCAGGTTCTCTCTCTCTCACTCCATTTTTCTCTTCATCCATTTCATGATCTGCCCAGAAGCCTCAAATTATCTTAAACCACCAACTGGAAAAAAAAATCTAACCCAACTGTGCCTTGAGCAGGAGAGGTCCTTGTAGCCCTTAGACCACGCTTGCCGGCCCAGCATAGGGCCACATTAAATCCAACAGGACTGGAAATGCAGCCACATGGTTCTGCCATGATGCAAAGGAATTTGCCAAAACCTGACAGCTACCTGCTCCAGCAAACCCAGCTCCCCTGTGTCCTTGCTGGGTCGACGGCAGACCAACCCCACAGAGGAGCAGGGACGCCACCTTTACCCACTCCTGGTGCTGCACCAAGGAGTTTCTACTCACCTCTTTTTATCTGGAAATGGCAAGGCCTCAAAGATCATTTTGTAGTCTTCCATGACATGTTTTACTTTATTATGTGAGTATTTTAAAAGCAGATCCCAGGACTGTAAAGACAGCAGATTAAAAAACAAGCACAAAACCACTTGAAGCTCTCAGTTTCCACTTAACTCAGGCTTGCTTGGCCCTAGAGTTGTGCATTCATACTTTTTTTTTTTAGTACTCCTTGCATTAAAATTCACCAACATCTTGCTCAGCATCAAGAAGTCAAGGACTCCATTTTATTAGAGAGGTAAGGGTCCTATTCTCCTCTGTACACTGCTGTTACTAAAAGGAGACTTTCCACTTTGAGTTTTTAAAACATTTTGTCAAAAAAAAATCACTAAGAAAACATCTTTCCAAAGTTTCTACTTCCCCTTCTTTCCACTGTGATCAGGGCAACAGAAGTCTTTGATGATAGCAGCCCCCAAAATCTGCTCCACAGCTCTTCTCACCACACCAGAGTCTGCCCTGTTAGTCCTAACGTCCCTCTTCTCATCCAGCCAGCCCCAGCACTATGTGGGAACCACTACACCCCAGCTCAACCTTGTTCTTGTATTTAGCCATCCCTCTGCCCCATTCTGTAACAGGAGTCCTCTAGTCCTATAGCCCCCAAGCCTATTTCTTTCCTCTCTACATTTAAGTATTACACATTTTCCCCTGCCCAGATCAGGAGGGGAAGCCTTGAGGTTTAGGTTTTACCACCTCACCTCTCTGAAGATTTTTGTTAACTTTTCAGAGCAGTTTCCATAGCGCAGACTCATGTCCATGGTATAGGTGCAGATGACCACACAACCGCCCGGCTTAAGCACCCGGTTTGCTTCTTTCATGAACTTCTCAATGTCAAACCAGTGCGCAGCAGTAAATGAAGCCAGGACGTCCACTGAGGCATCCTCAAGTGGCAGCTCCTCTGCAGGGCACACGCTGGAAGAGGGAAGGAGAAAAGGCAGCGTATAATACGGGAATTAGGGAGTCGGACATAAAGTCAGTGGGTGTATTTTGGAATCAGTCATTTGGGATGCAAGACCACGGCTTCTAGAAATCTAGGATAACGCCCATTCACACCAGAAATCCCATCAACTGGGATTTTCTTTGGTGCCAGCTGGCTCTTACAACTATCATACTCACAAAACACCACCTCTGTGTAAGGACCTGAATTCTGCCTTTGGCTGAGCTTGCATCCTCAACACTCACAGGTAGGAGACATTGGGCAGGAAGGGGGCATCCTTTGCCTCCTGGATCTGCGCTTCGCTGATGTCCGTTCCCACCACCTTCTTGAAGTGCTTTGCAAGGAAGCGGGTGCCTTGTCCGGTCCCACAGCCAACATCCACCACCAGCTCAACAGCGTTTGGCCTCTGTGGGGATAAGCAGATGTGTCTCAGCAGCAGGCAACCCGATTTCTGTGCTTTTACCTGATTCCATCCCCCAGCATCCACACAGGAATGGCCTTGGCATGGCATGACCCATGGAAAGGCTCTTGCGTGCCCATATCTTGCCTAGAGCCCTATGGATTAATTCTTCCCTGTGGCACCAACCAAGGTAACACTCCCAGCAGGACACGTACAACTACCCACACATAATACTACTACTTGTTTTT
>NW_010156251.1:15074-16473 GCF_000695765.1 Mesitornis unicolor
GCCTGGCCATGCCCCACTCACCTTTTCCCGCAGGTAGCTGAGGATGACTTGCTGCAGCTCTTCGCCTGGCGCAAACCTGTATTTCTGGTAGATAGCTGCGTGCCCCTTCCCCTCAAACATTTGGGTGGCCATGCTTGGATGACCTGGCACCTGGGAGGAGGCAGCAAGCCATACTTGTTACTGCAGGATCAAACTCGTCCTGCCTCCTTAGCCTATGACCACAGGCGCTAAAGTCTCTAGTTCTTGGTAGGGGCACAGGGAGGACTTTGCCCTGAGGCTTCAGTAAGGGAGCGTGAACCTGCTCTCCAAGCATGCCTCCCACAGGTATAAGCTAATTGCAGAGGCAAACCAGCAGCGTCTGACAAGAAAAAGCTTTCTAGGTTTTTAAACCTTTCTTTCTCCTTATACCTTTCCTTTCCCCACCCATCTGGGTGTCTTCTGAAAAGTCATCATTACAGCTGGAATATGCTATTTGAGAGGGTACTGCGGAGGGGGAAGGGACAGGGACACACAACACAATGACAACCGAGAACAGCAGAAAAGGCTGTTTTGGGTTTTTTAGCAAATCTCTGTCTTACTATTAACAGCACCAACTCCACCCTGTACTTTCTGAACCACACAGTATTTTTTGTTCCTTCCTGCCCCAGAAATGCTCAAAGTATCTTTTAAATCCAAAGCCTCATTAAACCCCCCACCCAGAGCCACACGCAGAGGCAAGCCTGGCCTCACCACGGGGTCCCCTGGGCCGCCCACCACCCCAGTCCCATCGAAGCTGCTTCCACAGACGCAGCGCCCGGCACCCCCCTGCTTACCCATCGGTTTAATGTCCCCAGCAGCCATAAACCCACGGGGCAGGGCCCTACGAGCCCAGGCCCAGCCGGTGCTGGCACATCGCTACCGGCCCATAGCCCCGCACCGGAAGACTCTCGACCGTATCCTGTTTATGTCGGTGCCCGAGCAGGCGCTGTCTGAGCCAGCGACAGCTCCGTGGTCTCAGGACAGACTCCTAAAGTCTGCCAGAAGAGCTCCCAGCCCCATGTGCCGGGAAACCGCACCCTCTCCATGCTCACGGCGAGTGAGGTGGGCAGGAGAATGCAATGACAGCGAGTTTGTCGAGTGACAGACACGTATAGGTGTATTGCCAGCCATCGGGCAGTAAAGGGTTACTGCAGCTGGTGATGCAGGAAGAGATGCTGGTTCGGCAGCAGGGTAGCCAGCTCAGGACTAGATACTCCAGGCAGGGAACAGCAGCTCCGCCAAAGCCCCTTTTTGGGAGAGAGGAGAGCCCCCCAGGGCGCTTTCCATGTGCTCAGAGAAGTCTTCTCCCACCAGCGAGCCCCTCCACCATTGCCCCCAGGCACTTTCACCCCTCCTCTTACCGCCTGCAGCTGCTCCCTTC
>NW_010156252.1:0-21017 GCF_000695765.1 Mesitornis unicolor
TTGGTCAAGCACGACCAGAAGGTGACTCTAGTGGGAGAGATTCAGGTGTCAACACGTAGTGCCATTTTAGGTGACCTAACTTATCTTGCCTGATCTACAACTACCTCTCCAGAAGGGCATGGGCCTGATGTCGTATTTGCCAACCCCATGCAGGTGTCTTGGATACTATAAAAGTGCCTAAAACAGCAGTACATGCCTCGGCACTTGCATCTACATCCCACACAGTTAAAGCTTCTGCTCTGAGCTGTAGGAAAATGCAATATGCTACTTCATATCTCATTATTGGGTGAAGCATTGATTGAAATCTTGACACTTAAAACCTTCATAAATATCAGAAGTGGTTTTCAACAGAGGCAGAGCTTAATGCTGTGTTCAGTATTTCAACTTAAAAGTATCAAGTTAAATCATTCCTTTGGTCAACATGTTCCTTCCCTAAGGTTTTAGTCCTATTAGCCTTCCTTGATTCAGTGAATGTGAACACATGTGAATGAACAGGACAAGTCAGCAAGTGTAAAATATATCTTAATATGCTTGTGCAAATGTGGTACAGTTTATAAAATGCTTGTAATGGTGGTTTGGTACTAACAAATACATGATCCTTGCTTTGAGAGACTGCAGTCTATACAGCTGCTTGATGCATCACCCAAGCCAAGGATTGGGAAACAAGGATTCTCGGTCCAGACTCTGAGGGAGTGAGACTGTTAATTTTTTATGCTCAGTTTTATGTGGATAACAGGTAGTAGATAAGAAAAAAGTTTGAAACGTTTGAGAATGAGGGCTCAGAAAATAAAAACAGTGTAGTAAGTTCTTGGCAGAGCAGTGTGGTGTATGTGTAAGGATATGAAGAATTCGGTGAGAAAGCTTCAGAGCCCCAAGTGCCCTTAATCACTGTCACAACTACATGAGGCATATGGTGGTTCTGTTTTTCTGTAAACATTGCTTTGGGTTAGCTATAGGAGGCAACTGTACTTCTTCCTGAAGACTGGGTTCATTTTCAGTTCTGTTTGACACATTTGGACTGATCAACCCAGATGATACCATGGATAACAAATTGCACTGGCATATATCCTAAAAATGATCCTGTTGGAAACTTCCAGCTAAATTTCCATCAGTGGAAAATGCACTGTCAGCAAAAGCAAAACTTTACGTGAGATTTTTAATGAGCTCAGAGGTTTTTCTGTCAGAAAACTTAGAATATTCCACACGAAACTGGGCTCCCATCCTACCTGAGATGCCCGCCTTTCAGATTGGATATTTCCTTAGTAATTTTGTACAATATTTTGCTCGCATTTTCCTTCTCATCCTTCAGAAGGAGAATAAAACTAAGACTTATTTAATCATAGGAGTCCACTGGATTTTCATCTCAGTATTATAGTCCTTCCCGCGGAGGAGGGAGTTTGCCTTGTCTTGTTTGGTGAATTCTCAAAGGGATCCTGGCAAACTTGTAGCTGGAAAGCTGTTATCACATCACCCTGTTTTCTGAGACACAAAAGAAAGCTTAGCAAGAAACTGATGGAGTTGGGCCTGGAGGCTGTCCTGTGAACTGTGTATATGGGAGAGAACTCTTCTACTTTCTTTCTTTTTTTAAATATACAGAACTTGCAAAGTTCAAAACAACTCAAATAGCTGTGTCCTCTTGAGCTGTTTCTTCTATTAGTCAAAATCAAATGCAGACACTGTCTAAGCCAGAAGCATGATGGTGTATTCTTAGCAGGATCCTTTCTTTTACAGAGTACTCCATTTCTACACCTTGTTTTTCCCTACTGTAGCAACAACTTGTCTTTAATATTTGTCCTGTTAGTTACAGGCCATCAATTTATATTGTTTTCATCAATGGAAACCACTGTCATCAACAAAACAGAATTATTATTGGTCACTTTCAGCTTTGTGCTCTTTGTTGTTTCCCTGCAATATCTATTTGAAGCTTGTTTATGTATTTTTTTCTAAACAACTCATCTTCATTTTTACTTTGCAGCTCACTCGCTCCTTTTTTTTCTTCATTGTGATCAGTATACTGTGTATAGCAGATCAGAAAATGCTGCTCATTTTTCATGCTCACAGTGTATTTGGTCAGGTTGACAAACTGAAATAAAACCAGAATCCCTCAAGGAAATAACTGAACCAAGAAAGAAAGCTTCCCAAAACCACCCTTTGGAAAGAAGACTGGGGGGGAGGCATACAGTCCTAGTCAGCCTACTCCTCTGTGGGATCTGCTGAATCACTGCAGACTTGGATAAGGATTTGGGTGCTAATTTGAATAGTAGCAGAAAACCATTAATTAAGCTTGTATTTCCATTGCATAAGAATGTTCATTCCTAATTACATATTTTAGCCATTAGACCATGCAAATCATAGAATCATAGAATGTGTTGGGTTGGACGGGACCTTTAAAGCCCATCCAGTCCAACCCCCCTGCAGTGAGCAGGGACAATGTTACCAGATCAGGTTGCTCACAGCCCCATGAAGCCTGACCTTGAATATCTCCAGGGATGGGGCCTCCACCACCTCTCTGGGCAACCTGTTCTAGTGATCTACCACCCTCATATTGGAGAATTTCTTCCTAATATCCAACCTAAATCTACCCTTTTCTAGTTTAAAACTATTACCCCTCTTCCTATTGCTACCTGACCCTGTAAAGAGTTCTTCTCCAAAGAAGCATAGAGGACATATTGCAGAAATGGAGTACTTACTCAACATTTTTCTAACAGGAAGTTTGTTCCTTCCTGGCTTAAACCTCATTATAATTGTGCTCTCCAAGAATTTCTCAAATTATTTCTTTTCTGTGGGAAGTATGGGGAACTGCAAACAATTTTACATTCCATTGCTACATGGGGATGGACTAAATATTTGTTGAAGGGATTTTGCTACTGTTATCTCAGGAAAATATTTTTCTGTAGGAAGGCTAAGTAATTGTGCCTCCAGGTACTCTTGGGCACAAAAAATAACATGAAGTTTTGAGGGGCTGTTACCTGATGATTACTAGTGTAGAAAAGCTTTTCAAGAAGAAAACTGAGTGAAATCAAGATATCTGGATGTTATTGTGATAAAATGGAACTTGCAATAGGCTTAATTGTCTTGTATCAGTTTGAAGTGTGCCCTTGGAATGATATTAGGGAATAATTAATTATATTCTCCATTTTTCTTGCAAGATCGGAGTGCTAAAGCATGCACTCTAACTTCTGCAATAGTTGGCTTGAGATGAGGAAGCTGTGCTGGTGCTCTCTTTGGGTTAGCCTCTCACCTATGCCTGGGAGCTAAGCTGGGCTGTTGGGAAGGCAGCCCCTTCTGCTCTGTCCTGCTGTGAGCCTTATTCTTCAAAGTGCACTGATGACCAGCCAGGGCAGTTGGTATCTTTTATATGAGGTGAGACGCCTTTAACACAGTGAGGGGCAGAGCTGGGCTGCTTTCTAATAAATGTCAGCTGCCCATAGCCTCAAGGACAGTACTGAAGTACACATCAGTGGGAAATATCCTTTGCCTGTTGGAAAACACATCATTTTGTCTGGCTGAGATGAATAAAAGTAACAGGAAGATTGGACTAATTTGGGAGTAGCTATTCTACCTCTGCAAACTGACACAACCCTTACTAATACGAAGTTATTATTTCTTAGTAATTTTGTATTGCACTGAAAGTAAAAAAAAAACAAAACTCCTCAATGCAGAATAATGAAAAGAGAGAGGAACAAAATTATTACTTATAACTCCTTGGAAGTACTTGGCATTGACCTTCATGTCATGCCATCCAGGTTTATAAAAACAATTGTAGGTAGAAGCATTATTACATCAATGTTCCCTTTAAGGGAAAAATCAAAGTGCAACAACATTTGCAACATAAATAAGAGAAATTAAGTAGAGAATTTTTGAGTGGAGGTTACAGAAACTGTAAATTACATGCAACACGCTTCAATTATTATCAAATCTCGTATTGTGCAGAAGAGGTTGACTCATACTTTTAGAAAAACAGAAGACTAGCATCTGAGAAGAGTACTGAGCTGAATTGGAAATGTCTGTCATTAAAAAGAAGTGGGAATTACAGAATCAATGTTTTTAAAAATCTCAGGATTATTAACACTCATGCTTTAAGGAATATGAATTGGCAGGCAACTGTTGAGCCTTGGAGTATGCAGGCTTTTGGGAAACATTTTGTCAAACCTCCTGGAAATCGGATTTCTTTCTTTGAAGCATCTGGCCCTGGCTACCCTGCAGACTAGTTTGATCCAGAATCACACTCCTCTTTCTAAAAGTAAAAGCCTGTTCATTGCTAAGAACAAGAGAAGATTAAAACTTATTCGCAAATACAGTAAAATAAATTAACTAGGTATGTTGATAAAATAGTACTGTTAGCTGCTGATATTGCTAAACAGAGCAATTCTAAAAATCTTACCTTTCAGAAATGGGATTGTGGTTCCATACACCAGATGTTAAGAGCAGAACCGAAGATACTTTGGATAATGGAGACTTTTGATTGCTGGAATTTGATTTCTTTTTTGTACATTTACTGTGAGACAATCTTCCTAAACCTTTTCAAATACCTTTATGTAACATTTAATCATTAAAATAATATTCACTGAATAGGGATAAAATTGCCGATATTTAAATCTACTCTGTTACCACATTGAAACTTTTCTGAAATCAAAGTTTGAACTCTCAAGAAGTGTTTGTTTGATCTTGGAGAAGATATCCCAGTTATTAATGTTAACGATAAGGTGTTGATTGGTGCTTGGGAGAACCTATTCATAGAAACAATAGACTATTATGCTCTACTTTAACTAGCATATAACAATATTTAAGCTTTACTCCTTAGAAACAATAGTCTTATTTATACATCCCTGTTTGCTTCTAAACCAGCGTTACAGTTTCTGGCTTCCTATTAGGTTGAAAGCTCACATTAATATTTTCACTGCTTGGACAATTCAGGTCTGTACTGAGGTGCAGAAAAAAAACAAATGGAATTTTTCAAAAAAGCTGAGCACTAAAACGGCTAGGTGTATTTTGCAATTCATCTGAGAGGTATATTAAGATTTAAGAGATCACAGGCTAAACTCTCCTTTTTGAGCTAGACTGCACAAGCCCTTTTTCGGTGTTTCATGCTGTTGCCAAGGGTAAGAGCATCAGGTTGCGCCAGATTTCTTAGCAATGCTAAAATCATCCAAGAAGATCAAATTGACTAGACTTCAAAATAACTAGAGCATCTGCTCTTCTCAAAGGTGTGCATTTAATCCCAGAAGCCTAACAGTCAGAAGTTTGGTATAGTAACTTTATATTATTTTTGTTATGCTATTTTATGTTGTTTAAGTGGAGCTGTGCACCGAAGAGCTCACAGGTTGTGATGATGAACTAAGAGCACGGCACAGATTTATCTTCTCGTTTACATGCTTCTTTGATGTAAGAATAAAGAAGCAAGTCTGAAACCCTTCCTTCCCCAGCCAGGATGTTGATGACTATGGTTTAGCAAAACTGATTTTCAAGAAATGGAAGTGTAACCTGCCCATAGACTTGAGGGAGAAAGACAAAATTACCACAGGGATGGTGCAGAACCTACACCTGAAACTGCTACCTCAGATGCACAAGAGCTTCTGGTGGCTATCAGGGCCTGTGATTTTGGTAGCTACCAAGGCTTATGGAGGACAGCAAGCTCAAGGAATGTGAAAATTAGATTCTAGCATAAATATTAACCAGTTTGAAGGATAAGGGAAGGCTTTCGGTATAGTATGAAAGACTGAAACTCACGCCTAGGATCAGAATGATGGGCTGTAGCCAGCTACAGGAGCTGTGGAAGTAGAGGAAGACCATATAACCACAGACCTACCAAAGGTGGATGGGGAAACAAGGGATAAGAGCTGTCATGTGAATGGGAAGGGAGAACTGCAAATCCAGGCAAATTGTATGGATTTTCTTCTCTGAAACAACTGGTTGGGTTTTTGAGTAAAATAACCTAGTTTGAATAGAGATGAGTGAAAATACCAAAGACAACAGGCTTGTGTTTGCTCAAATGTAGATTGGTATTTGAGCAGCTTTGTGTCATGATTTGTGGGTGTAGGGTGAGAGGGAGGACTACCAAGAAAGGGCATTGTTACAGTGGAATCTAACTCAAAATAAGAGGATTGTTTTCTATATGCCAAAAAATGGCAACTGGACAAAAAAGAAATGAAAATATAAATAAGGGCAGACATTTATGTGTGTATATATTTGAATTTATTAGCTGTCAACATTGTCAAACAGAAATGGAATTTGATACTTTATATTCCTAGTTATGTGTATTTCACTCCTACTGGAATTCCTATGAAAGACGGTTTGTTTGAATGTTGGTCTGTAAAAAGAGTAAAAAAATATGACAAGATATTTCTTTTAGCAGAGAAAACAAGCGTCCTAACAGTATCCCTGACTAATGTTACATTAATGATTACTCGAGCCTCATGGTGACACCAGTCTGTCAGTACCTATACAAACTGTCACATTATTTTAAATAATTCCGTATTTTGGAAATAATATACATTTTTACATTTAGGGAAAAAAAAACCAACCTTGTCCTACTATCACAACTTCACAGAAAGCAGTGGTTGCTGCTGTTGCTTTCCGTGTGCAGCTGGATCACCTTGGATCTGTTTAATAAGAACTCTGCTAAAACCATACTTCTGAAGTCTCAGTCAGGCTTTAAAGAAAGTTGTGATACAAAAGCTCCCCTTCGTGGCTTTACTTGGTGCATCTTCTTCCTTCCCCTGTGAAACTCCACTTTTGGAGTTGAGATTCAGAAGTCTTTCCTGTAGGTATCAGTTCCTGCAGAGATGTGTCATGCGAGCTCTCATACAGAGGAGCTTTCACAACCAGGAAGGCACTGTGGAACTTGTTTAAAGTTGCACTGAGTTCCACCTAATACCACCTTAAATACTGTCTGAGTAATTTTATGTGTTTGTTCTTCATCCAGGAGTACATATTATTGTATCCTTATCCCTTCCACTTCTTTTTCACTTCTGTACTTTTCTGTATTTAAAAAACTGATTCATTAGTTGATAGTTTCAGATGCGGTAACTCTGAATCTGAAGAGTCTCTTTTTGACCAAAGAATTACACTGCAAACAAACCGATTATTTGCACACTGCAGTGTATTAGAACAATATAGAATTATCTCTTTAAGTCCACCAGGTCCGCTATATTCAGATTTCACAGAACTCAAGTTGTTCCTTGCATATCTGATCTATCATTGCTCAGGTGCCTGAAAGAAAGATCACATCCACAGCCCCATTTTATTTTATTTTATTTTAAGTAATTTGCTTGCATTAGAATGGATAGATATTTATGGCTTTTGTATTCTGGCTTTTGGGGGGCAGGGTATGCAAATTTTTTTGCTCTTAACACATGCTTCCTGTTGGTCGTTTTTACCGCGTATGATCTATCATTGTCTTTTTTGTAGACCATATTTCAAAGGTGTTGGAGTGATGTGCTCATTTCCTGTCTTTTAAAGTGTGGGCACATTTTTTTTTTAATCTTAGGAACTTCATTTAGTAACCCAGGGTCTCTTAAGATCAGACAATGAAAGGCTCCAACCACATTTTCTTGCTAGAGAGGTGGTGTGAGGATGACATCATTCATCTGTGCTAGACACTGACTCATAGGCATTTGACCTGAGGGTGGAACCCACTAACAAAGGTTAACATGAAGTCATCTGTGGTTGCACAATGCATTTCACAGTTGTTCTCCCTCTCTTTTTTAACCGCCTAAATAATTGCAGAGTGCACAACATAACAAAGTACAGCAGTAAGGGCAAACATTGCTTTTGAGGCTCTTCCAGAGTGTTTTGTAGACCGCAATGAAAGACAGTAGGAAAAATTTTGTGATAGAGTACTGGATTTTACATTCGGATGTCTAAATAATTCTGTCCAGTAGCCAGAAAATGGAAAACAAATTTATCTTAAAACTGTGTAGCATACAACCTGTTGCATCAATTTCCATTGTGAAATTCTAGACCTGTTTTTAGATTCATAGGGCAATATCATATTTTCGATATGATACATTTGAGGCCTTGTTGCATATCAGTATCTAAGACATGTTTTGATTTGTTTTTTGTCTTTTCCCTGGCGTTTTTTGGCTATGTTTTCAGCTTGTCTGCAATTGGTTTTTTTAGAATTCTTTGCTTCTTATTCTGGCACAGGGTCTGGCCTTGTTCTTGTGAGATACAACCTGAGCATGCATTTAAGGACTGAAGGTCACCAGTGATGTAACTTGCAAAAATAGCTGTGGTATTAAGAGCTTTAGAAAAAGAATTATCTCTTGGGCCCTCCAGTTTCTTACGCTATTTGAAACTTGGCAGAATCTGTCATGCAATAATATTTTGGGACATTAGAAAATCTAAGGCTTTCCCCTGTTAAGTCAATGGGACAGCAATTACTTTCTTCCTTTGTATTTAACACTGAGCAGAAGCATGACTATTTCTCCTGGTGGACTGTAGGAAAGCACCCATTCTGTCTAACAGACGTGTTTAGGCTGCTTCACTGGATTTGCTGGGGTGTGTGTGCTCCTTCCCCACCGGTGAGTAAGGCAGGGAGGCTGGCTGACCTGCCTGGAGGTAATGCCCTCAAGAGGATGATTGCTTAGGACTAACTGTTTCCAGGAGCTCCCTTTCAGTTAGCCAGGACTGGTTTGATGTAGACCCTTTTTCTCCTTTTATAACATGAGAAACATGCTTTTCCCTGCTTCCAAAGCTGTGGAGAGCATTAAATGCACAGTTTATGCCTACTGGTGAGTGCTATGTAGGTATAATAATCAAAAGAGAAACAGCTGGAACAAAACACTCGTTTCCAGTATTAGATTCTGGAAATCTTATGAGCCTCGTAAGCAACTTTAAATTCGAGTATAATATAGTTTAATATAACACTTTATATACTTTTCTAGATGGTATATAATTCTTTATCTAGGACTTTCCATTATGAGACTCTGAAATTTAGCTTATAAATAGGTAAAACAAGTGGGAATTTATGTTTGGGAATCTGAAGATTCTGTTATAGAATATTTTGTAATGAAGAATGAATTATTAAAATTAGGATTATTGCTGAGGAAGAGTGATAACATATGTCTAATTATAAAAATATTCTTTTTTTCTGAAAATGATGCTTTACAACATACCAGACTAGACTACCCCCCCCGCCCCAAATTTTAAGAGACTCGTAGGTCACGACTGTGTCCTATTTTTAATTATAAAGTATGTTACATATTTCACTTCATAGCTTATATGGGTAGATTTATTTTAGTAAACTTCTGGAGAAAATGAACAATATGGAGCTTGCTTTTAAGACAATTCTCCCTGTGTAAACGCAGTGTAGCCTGCTTCTCTCCACTCAGCTGATTCAGCAAAAGGTTTAAGAATTCACTTGCTTTTGTATACACGGTTGGACTTTAAGAGGTTTCTTAACTGAGGGCCTTTGTCCTTGATGGCCGATTTCTGTTTGAGTAAAGAACAGAAAATCTGGTTCTTGAAAAAGACTTGAATAGGTGGAACGTGATTCTGCTAACTTCTTCCTGAAGGTTGACACAAAGCCTTGGAGTCTGTTAATCAGATGCCTACTTCAGTGGTACATAAGCAGTTTTCAATAAAATTAACAGAAGTGTTTTCTGGAATGGGACAATGTAAAATCTCTTTGGCTCTTAGAAGTGATCTGTACTTGAAAATTCAACTTGGAAAAAATATTTTGAGTATTGAACTTCATCATAAAATAGAGAGAGTAGCCTCTTTTTTCCACAGGAATTGTTGAGTTCTGATGCAAATTCCATGCAAATTACTGACCTTGGAAACACTATGGGGGCAATCTTTAAGTAGGCAGGAACAATTTCTCCAATGTACTAAGGCATAAATAGTCTTGGTTTTGACATCAGACTTGCAAGAGTTTTTTCAGGTTACATGTTTCTGGAGCAAATGCGTTTATTCAAGTCATTGCACAAAAATCTGCTTTACGGTTCTTCACTGACCTCTTTCCAGAATATCATCTGTCATTATTATAAGGTAGTTGGTTATTTTCTGAATTAACTTTTGTCTGGGCACTAGAGGATGCAACTTCTGTATGATTTGGTTAAGGTGGCTTGAGCCATATCTTTGAAAGTAAGAGAGGTGCATGTTCAATGATCTCATGAAATGTGAAATATTTATACCTCCAGGCGTGCAGACAGCTTCTCAACATTTTTTTGTGCTTCACCAATTTAGATTATGTAGTTAACATCCTGCTTGTGGTCATAAAAATATACATTTAGAAATAAGTACAATTAATCAAATACTTACTCAATTTTAAAGTGTATGCATGCTGTGATTTTTTTTACACTCATGCACACACCACCAATGTCATGATTTAAGTATATTCATAGACATTCTTTTTCTTGATGAAATTGCTTATCTCCACTGATCTAGTGAAAAGCGGAAACATTTGCTTTTGGAATTATAGAGAATTATGGTCACACTTCCCTACAAGGTCTCCTCTCAAGGAAGCACAGCAACAGGCAGGCTTTTATTTATGGCAGATGGTAAATTTGGTGGGTTCCACTGTGGCAGGGAAAGGGGGGAAATATACTAAATAATAAGTTAAAAAAAAAAGATTAAAATCCAGGAACTGAAAATCTTTTAATCTGCAAAGTACTTTTTTTTGCCTCCAACGAGAAAATGTACCACAGAATAAGGACAGAAATTTTGTTTGTAGTTCTTTGTTTGCTGCTTTTGAAGAAAAAACAAATTGTAACCCATATCCTCAAATGTTTTGGGTATGATTTGGTGATTTTTTTTCAGATGTAATCTCAAAATTCTGTATTATTAAAATATAAGTTTATAAAGGAAAGTCTATTGGTGATCCTAGTGCTACTGCAGTTTTATGTGTGTTTCATTATAAGCTATACATAATTTCAGTATATGATGTACACATTCCTAAACATTAAGTATATCCTATGAAATAACAGCACCTCATAAAAAGGGATCATTTTCATACTAATGATTTACTTAAGCTGTTCAGAAACTAACTGAACTCACAACTTATTTCCTGAGGCAGGATTTGGGGATATATTTAATTTAAATGGGGCAGCCATAGTGAGTTATGAATTGTGAAATGACCGCTATGTTTACCACTTAAGAGGTGCAAAATTGTTAATTTGCACATGAAATCTCCCTTACTTAGTAAATTCTCACGTGTTACATGTCTGTATTCCCAATAGCTAGATCCAAAAAGTGATTGGCACATGTTTAGAAACACTTGGAAACATCATCTGTTGAAAACCTTCCTCAGCCTTCCAGAGAAGAAAGGAAGGCAAGTTTTTCCCTTTAAATGGCTCAAATGCAGTCATCACTGCAAAAGGCCCAGAGATGCATACTGTGTATTGCTCCACAGCCACACATCATTTGCCACTTGCTTTTCTTTTTTCTCCCACCCTATGTCTGTACTGTTAGGATATCTTTACACTGCACAGTAGGAAGTTTAAATTTAAGAAACAGTAGTCTCACAACAAACAGTACTGGAGGGATTCTGTTATCATTGACCAGCTCTGTTAACATAAACACAGGTTTCAGAACCTTTAATTTCTAGTCTGTCTGGGACAGAAAATTAAAAGTCAGCGTTCATGCAATGTTTCCATTTCTTATTATAATTATTGCAAACTTTCACACAATTTGATTTTTTAATTTTTAATTCATTTTTTTTTCCTGAAGACCTAATTCTGAAACCAGTGATCACTAGGAATAGTTTAGTGTTTGTTTTGTAAGAACCTTTTCACTCTACATAGTTTGGAGGAGGGTCAGAAAATGAGCACAAGTTACCAGGTTTCCTCTGTCACATCATTATTAAAACTGAGGCTTAAAAATACACCTGCAAGTGTCATCACACTTAGGTAAAGAATGAAAGTTAGGATTTCTTCCCGAGAGTTTTCCCTCAGCTTTGACTTACTGAATTTGTGGTAACTGCAAAAGAGCTTGGTGGGAGAGCAGATTATGTTGGACCTTTTCCCTGCATTTGTTGCTTTTTTATTTTTTTCTTTTCTTTCCATAACTGCCATGTAATTTATGGGACTGTGGAAGAGAGTCGTGAGATAATCCATTTCTCTGAGATAGGGTATATTGAAAAACTTCTGTCTTTGTGTGAAGGAATAATGGTCGAGAAATGACACTTACCTTGTTGCATCCTTGAGATAATATATTCAAATTTAAAATAGATGACAATGAAATAATGTTAAATCAAGGAAAGTCTCAGTGGCGGTTAAACCTAACTCATTAGTCAGGTGCGCTTTAGTGATTTTTTAAAATATCAGATTTACTTGCATCAGAATCTGAATTTCCTTTGCTTTTTTGTTGGGATTTTGTTGTTGTTGTTGATATTGAGGGGGAATCAATACTCTCTGAATCAATACTCTTTAAGAAGATGCATTTGTTATACTTCACTTCCACGTGACTGAGGTGAATGTGGAGTTGATATATACCTTATATTTTTAAGAGGGTAAAGATAGTTTCTCAATATCTCTATTGCTCTGCCATTCATGTTTGAGGGTTTCATGATACAGTGAGAAGCATGTTCTCTTGTGTGCTGCAGGATTCCTAGCTGCTTTAAATGACAGTTTTAAATTAGTGCTTCTGCTTCCATTTTACTGTGTTCCTGCTTTCATTTTACTGTGTTCCTTTCCATCTTCCATTTCAGTGGTGAAATTTGACTTGCTGTGTATTGCAGTCTAATAATGAGTTGCCTTAGTAGCTGTCTGGCCTTGTGCCATGAGCAATCAAACTGTCGTTACTCAATCACTGATGTGTAAGTTGGCATATCTCATTGCAGCGATAAGAAAATTTCTGAGGGTGAGGAAGGAGGAGGAATAGGAACATACAGTGAGAGAGAAGATGTGTGATGGAAGAGAAGTTACTGGTTTGGTTTAAGGTTTAGGATCTTTGGTTCCTCACATTGGAAAAAATAGCCTATAATAGGTCAGAAAGTTTATCAATATACATTTTTAAGTTATCAAGCTGAGTTGAGATAGTTAAGTCTTATAAGAAGGAAGGCTTTTGTTTTCACAAGTGCTGCGCAGCCCAGCAGGTACCTTTGAGCAGAGCAGGTACTGGGAGGCTGATCCAGCCCCAAGTGAAGGATTCCCATAGTGACAAGTCCCTACCTTCTATAGCCTGAGTGTTACAGTCAGACAATAAAATGGAAGACCAACCCATCATGCAGAGTCACTCTAAAGCTGATTGCATCTCAGAAATACCAGAGTAAACTTAGGAACCTGGCTTGCTTAAGTGGTTTTGTAAATCTTATCTGGCTGTCTAACTCTGCATCTATAAGCATACAATTACTCATATTTCTAATCTAACTGTCAAACTAACAATTTATTTCACAAACCATTGCATAACATGTCTGCTTCACACTTTAAGAAGAAATATATGGGTAAGTAACTCTCAGTAACTCATGCAAACATTGTTTTTGTCTTTTACTTCAGTGAAAAGACTTCGCACAGCAGTAGGTGAGGATACAGGGCCAGAAGCATAGAAAAAGATTTCGAAGAAACTCACATTATGTAACATCATGCACATTGAGTTAATGGAATCTTGTCATCACCTGTAAAATTTCTGTCAGCAAACATCTGGGTTAGATTGAACTGCCCAGTAAACTTCGTTAAAATTGGCAGGGCACAAAAAAAGGTTTGTGTGTGAAATGCTGAGGCAAGAGCTCTAAGGAGAGTGGTGTTCTCCAGACTGTCATCTTAAAGAATTAAAATATCCTCAAGAGGGAGATGGGCTTTTTCTGCAGAACTGGACTTGACTTTGGCAATTCTGCATGTTAAAAAAATAAAAAATAAAAACACTGCAAGAATGTCAAAGCCCTGACAGAGCACAAGACAAAGGAAAGGAACTTTGTCTTCAATTTCCATTACCAGCATTTCCATCTAGAGCATGTTGAATATAGCATGCTGAATCTGTGCAGAGCAAGCTGCGTCATTGTGAATACAGGTCTAGATTAAAAAGCAATTAATTTGCTTGGTCTTTTTCCATGCTATAAAGTTGTTGCTAGTACACAAGTGATGAATGAATTGTTCATCCCGGGCTCTCACTTAGGCACCATGATGGTGTTGGAGTTAAGTGATGTCAGGGCACAGACCTATAGACAAATTACAGGGGATTACTTTTCACAGGGAAAAGTTGCCATGCTCTACTGTATATTACTGTATTTTATGGCAAGAAATAAGTATCAAGAAAGATAGGACATTCCATTAAATCATAATAAAAAGCATTTTTGTGAGGATATTCGAATGCTGGCAGAGGTTGCCCAGGCTGGTTGTGGAGTCTCCCTTCTTGGACATATTCAAAACCTGACTAGACATGCCCCTGAGAAACCTGCTCCTGCTTTGGGCAGCAGGGTTGGACTAGAAAATCTCTAAAGGTCACTTCCAACCTCAGTTATTCTGTAGTTCTGTGAAAAAGTATATTTCAGGCTTAATTTCTCAAGCATTTTTTAGCAGCTCTATATACTGTAAAGTTAGTTAAGGATCTTCATTATTAAACCTCTGCTGTTTCTGTATCATTGTTTTTGTAATGTTGTCTTCCTAGTGATTAAGAGGCAGTTGTGTGTCTGCCTCCCATCATTGCTATCACAGAGACAGAGGACTGGCTTAGTGGGATTGGGAACAGCACTGAGGTTTAAGGGAAGGGCACAGCCTCTTCAAGTGACTAGAGTATGACACTGGAATGGCACTGAAACGTGAAGAGGATGTGAGTTGTGAATCCAATACTACGGCCACAATTACTTGTAAAATGAAAACATTTAAATTCCACTGAAGTAAAACTCAGTGTTTAAATATTAGTGATGTTTTGCTCAGGAAAATGCTTTATATCAGCAAAGAAGGGACATAGTAGAGAGTGAATCAGTGTGAATAAGGTGTGAGCTCTTGTGTGCTTTTCTGATAAAAATGGGTATATTTGATAGCCTTTAAAATAAGCTTCTGGTTACCTTTTGTTGTGTTTGCCCTACTTCAGGTGATGACACGCTCTACATTAATTTTTGAAAAGTCTAAAGTGTAGACATGAGGTGTGCTATTTGTGCTTATTTGATAGAAGAACAAGGCAAAAGTTCCAGTGTTTTGGGGATTCATAGTCCTGATATGGTGCAAACCTGATTTCCATCCCTATTTCACTGACATGAACAAGGCTGTTCTTTTGGAAGGAATGCTGCTTTTCTCTAAAGGCACAAATCCATTTTTTCCTCCAAATCTGGCTGTTCTGATGGATGCACTGCAAAGGCTGCACATGGTAACTCAACCTCTGCTACTTTGTGGGTGCTTTATTAATTTTTTAATTCATGGCACGTTTCAAAATAATTTATCTCCTCTTTTTAAACACATTCTGTTGTCTTGTTCCACCTTGCTATGTTTCAGTTTTACCTAATTTTCCTGCCATCAGGCTTCTGAGTCTGACTCTTTCAGTTTCTCCACTGTGTTCACTGTATTCCTGCAGCAGTGGTCCCTGCGTCTTATCCCGCAGAGATAAGAGGAGGTGGGAATTAATTCCTCACTGGCCACCAGTCATCTGGAAGTCTTTGTCCTTGCAGCCTGACTTTCCTCAAAATACTTTACGTTAAATCCTTGTCTTTCCAGCTATTTTTCTCTTCCAGTTTTGTCTACTAATGAATTCCGTTTCTGCAGATCATCTTGTCTTATTGATTCTCTATTACAAACTGTTGCATATGAGGGGCACAGGCCTGCTCCCTCTGGGCAGGGTGGGGACTCATTTCAGTCATTTTCAGTCTACTGCATCTGAAAAACTGAGATCTTAACAGTGAGTTTGAAAAAGACATTTCTAACACTTTTAAAAACTCTTTCTCTAGTAAAAGAGAACCAACCAGGTGGCTAGCAATTGTGAACATTGATGTTGCTTTCTTTAAAATGCTTTCAGTCAAATGGCACGTGAGCAGCTTCTGTCTCTCCATTTTCTCCAGAGTAGAAACAGTCTTTTCCTGCTTTGTTGTACCCGAGGCAGGTGTCCCGAATGGGAGCAGTGTCCTCACAGAACAGTGTGACTGCTGTGGACACCAGACCTTCATGGCCTCCTGTGCCCTTTCTTGAAACAAAACAAAACAAACAAAAAAACCCACAAAAAAACCCCAACCAAACCAAAAGAAAAAGCCAAACCACCCCAAAGCCAGGTAGTGTGCCAGCTGTAAAAGCACATAGAAAAGGGCATATCTCCCATAGCATCTCCTGAGGCTTCCGCTGTCTTTATTTTTTTCCTGAGGCTGAGGCTTTCACCATCTTTAGTGCCTGGGAGGCGAGAGGGGCTGCCATTCTCAGAGATGATGGCCAGGGCCAGGTCATTTTCTGCCTGCTTCAGCCCATCTCTTCCATTCCTCACCAGTATTTATCTAGGTATTCAATTTAACATGTCAGGACTTGAAACTCAGTGTAGTTGTATTTTATTTTGCAAATCCCAGCTTAGACAAGGAAGACCAGAAATTAAAGCAACAGCAGCTGTCTGTTGTAGGAGCGGGAGATATAAACATGCCTTCATATAGAGTCCTGCAAGTCACTTTTGCCCTCCCCTCCCCCGGACATACTTTTTTTCAGTTCACTAAATGTCATTTGTGCCTGTGCATGGAACAGGTGTCTCTTGTGAACTCCTTAAATAAACTGAATTTTTTAAAAAAGATGCTGATGTCAGTTTACACAGGTGCAGACATCATTCAGGAGAATGCTATTTGCACACAAACACACTACTGTTTACTGTCTGCGCTGCAATCAGAGCAGTGCCAGAAGGGCACTGAAGCAAGATGGAGCACGGTTTGCTTTCCTGCCGCTGCTGTCGATTGATGTGAACTTTCATAAAGTTCCCTCTCAGTGGGCAGAGTCCTTTTTGCTCTGTGAAGCATTAAAAAGTGCTCTTTCAAAGAGCAATTCAGAGGAAAGCAGAAGCCGTTTCTAATCATGATATGTGAAAAGTAATAGAAAATGTGCCTGTGCAACTCTTCTTGGTTTTGTTTGGCAACTTAGCAGAAACTTTTTATTTAATTTTGTTTGGTTCTTTCCTCCCACCTCATATTACAGCTTATACAGGGCCACGCTAGGGACAATTCAGTTAACTTGCACCATCTGACAGTGTGGGACAGTGCCCACAGGTTATCTTTGAGACAGCCCTGCCAATGCTGAATAAAACAACTGCCTATGACCCATGAGCAAAGGAGCACCGAGGTGGGTTAGTGTCCCACCTTCACAGACCCCTTGAGCAGATCGGAGGCTTGTCCAGTCCCTAATCTAGCAATGAGCGCAGCTCGTGCATGAAAACAGGGTGAGCAACTAGGAGCAAAGCTCCGTATGTAAATCATACTCTGGGCTATCACAGTGCAGGATAGCTTTATTAATACAGCTTTGGAGAATATAATTTCCATCAGATTCCCCAGCATTGCTTATGTTCTGCATAGCTGCCCAAACCCCAGCAGCTGAGGTGAAAGATTCCCTACCTACCCTGGTATCGTTGCAGTACTGGCCTGTCTGCCACATGCCATCTGTGGTCACTATGCAAGGAAAAAGAGTTGGATGTGTCCACAATACCTTGTTCATCACATAATTAAATAAGAGCAAGGGTAGGATTCCCAGCATAAACCTTTTCCTTTCTGTGTATTTATTTCAACTTCTGAGGGAAGGACGTCCACAGAAATGACAGACATTTCTCTGGCAAGAAAGCCCACAAGCTCTTAGTATGGCAGTGCCCATGAATTAGGCTTTCTTACAGAAGGCATGCTTGCCACACCCTTCTACATGCATTGGCCTGTGTAATGTTTCCCTAAGTAAAGCTTTTAGGTCTATTTCTTCCATTGAAAATAGCATATTAGGAAAAAAAAAAGCCCAAACCTTTTACAAAAGCAAATTAAGAACAGATGTAGCTGAACAATACTTTTTAACCCAGGAGTAATAAATGTTTGGAATGGACTGCTGTGAAGGTTATTAAGACTAAAACACTGGGGTCATTCAAATAAGAGTTGAGAGAATACAAGGGGACGGAATTGGAGTAGAAAAGAAGTGGATAGCTGAACATTATCCACTGTGTTTTTGATGATCCATAACACCCTGTACACTTGTTTGATGTTGTATGACTTGAAAATCTATCTGCATTCGTTAAACATATATTAAGGATTATGCCTTGGTAAAAGCTATGGAAAGTTGATTATAATAACAAATGCCAACAATGCTTGTCTCTGGACTACATCACTTGGGAAAAGTTGCCTCAGGAGAAGAGCTGCTTAAATTTATTCTTTCTCTGATCCCATGGACGACATAGATGTGACAGCTTGAAACGTTTAAAAACATTTACATTTTATCCTGACTGTGGTTACTTTGGAGAGATTTAATACGCTGTGAGGAAATTTTGATGAAAAAGTAATATTCTAAATGTATTTTAAGTCCAGATCATTGTTAAGATAGGAAATGATCTTCCCAATTGGTGCAAATAAACAGCAAGAAGAACACTACACTATGCTTGTATCTGGTATTCCTGGAATATTATCAGACACTTGTCTAACCAAACAGCTGAGAAAGCTGCTGTGTACGAATGCTGCAGCCAGCTGACACTGCTGCACTTGCACCTTTCCTGACTTTGCCAAGGCTATGCCTGTAACTTCGTTGTATTTTTTCCCCTTGGTCAGTTCCACCAAGAAAGTGGGTTTTTAGTATTTTTTCTCTAGTTAGTACATTCATTCACATGTATAGAACTTTAGAGAGACTTGTTAGATACCCATTTCAAAACTCTAGTGTTTCGTAGATCGATGTCAAGTGAATTGTGGCATACACTGACTCTCTTTCCTAGAGAAAAGGGTGAGGGAAGAGTGGGAAAGCTTTTCAGTTCTTTTAGTTCAGCCAACTATTCTTTCACCTAGAAAATCCATTTTTTTAGAAAGTGTATCAAAAACTTGCAAGGCCTTAGTGATTGTTTTAAAAATGCATTTTAATTCAAAGCACTGTTAAGGACCATAATTTCCTACTCTAAGACTACAGTAGTGCTCAGCTCAGTCAAACAATTCTAAGAGGAGCTCAGAATACAAACATGGTCATAGAATCATAGAATGGTTTGGGTAGGAAGAGACCTTAAAAATCCTCCAGTCCAACCCCACTGCAATGGGCAGGGACACCTCCCAGCCCTTTCCAACCTGGCCTTGAACACTTCCAGGGAGGGGGCATCCACAACTTTTCTAGGCACCCTGTTCCAGTGTCTCACCACCCTCACAGTAAAGAATTTCTTCCTAATACCTGGTCTGAATATACCCTCTCTCAGTCTGAAACCGTTACCCCTTGCCCTATCGTTACCTGCCCTTGTATGAAGACCCTCTCCAGCTTCCTTTTAAGCCCCCTTCAGGTACTGAAAGGCCAAAATAAGGTCTCCCCAGAGACTTTTCCGGTATGAACAACCCCAGCTCTCTCAGCCTGCCTTCACAAGAGAGGTCAAATCAAGACACTTTGGGGTTTTTTCCGTATTTAACAACAAGAATAAATCTAATTGTCTAGGCATTGTGAGAGTCTCAACTTTTGATGCAGAAATTATAAATTATGTTCATAAAACTGGTAGGCTATGAAGTGACATCCACAAATCTGAAGCTGGAAACAGAAATTTGGAGTTCATCTCTTCTGGGTACATGGCATGTTGCCAGACATGTTTTAATCTGGTAGATAAGTAATACAGCCTAGCATTCAGATTCATGTCCGAAGTTATTGCCTATGACTTTATAAATCAAGAGAGAGTAACAAAATTAGGAACACCATGGCTTAAGTTAATAAATTCTCAGTTAGGAGGTTTTCAGATATTTTTATAGAGGGCTTTATTTTATACTGTGAAAGATAGGGAAAAAAAATGGAGACAAAGAATTTGCTTGTTGTACTGACTTCTCAAAAATAACAGAATTTATTAATCACTTATCCAGGGTTTTCAGTTTTCCAGTTTATAAATAGCATTCTAAGCATAAATTAAGCCTCACCGCACCGTGTGTCAGATGTCTCCTTTTATCACCTTTTTAAATACAGGAAGACACTGAGAACCCAAACATTATGATCTGCTCTCCTCTTCTCCAATTACTCTCCTATCTGGGTCCATGTACAGTAGAAGAAATTAAGCAAGTATTTCTTTGAGCCTGAAGAGCAGTCGCTTGAGAAAATAGCATTTGCTTTCTGAGCTGTGCACTATTCTGTACATTCCTGTTGATGAGTACCTGACATAGACCTAAATACTCACGATGCTCACTAAACAGCTTTTCCACTGCAAACATAATTTATCAAAGCTGTAATAAGGGCAACTTGCACAAATGATTCAGATACAATGGAAAGCTTCCACTGCCTTGGTGAAGTTGTTTCTAAAGTTGTTATAAAACAACGGGTAGCTTTCCCTTTTATTGTCTTGCAAGGATCTCATTGACTACTACAGAACTGAACTTTAACCTTGTAGGCTATTGTTCTTACCAAATTATAAAATATTTATGAGTGGCTAAAAGACACAGCCTTTTTTGTTTTCTTATAAGATTCTCACAGCAGAGTGAAGTGATCAAATTTTTATCCTATATTTTGAGGGTTTATGATGTGAGGCATTCTGTAGCTAATGGTTGCACTTGTAAAAAATAACAAAGGAAAAGCAATAAAGAACAAGATTTGCAAATCACATGTGGCCTCATCAAGTAGAGAGTATCATTGGAGGAGACTTTTAGTAATGAGAGAAGTCAGAGTGCCTTGACAGCTTGCTGCCTTTGTTCCTGTTTCAGGACAGTCCAATGCCCATATATGAGAGCTTTGTTAGCCCAGCTCGCTCTCTCAGCCGGATACCTTCCACATGTGCCCTAGCTCTGGTAAAAACAAAGGCTACATGACATGACCTCTTTTCCTGTGCACATTTTAGCCTGGAGCCATTGGTCCAGCCTGTCTTAACTGATGACAGTCTTCCAGGTGCTGTTCTGATCTTAATCTTCTGGCTGAACCATAGGCCTAACATGGCAAGCTATAAATCTCCCCAGGTCACCAAGAAGTCTGCTGGTGTCATTTCTAATTGACCTTAGG
>NW_010156252.1:21048-36585 GCF_000695765.1 Mesitornis unicolor
AGCTTAGTTCATAATTTCCTAGGTTTACAGATTCACAGGCTGGCATTTCCAAAGCAGCGCTCATGACTTTTCAGTAATAAATTACACTGAAAAGCCTACAGCTACAATAATTTATAATCTTTCTGCTGCTTTTAGAACACATGTTAATTGGAGGAAAAAAATATTTCTAGAAAGTTTTCCATGGAGTATTGGGAGAAAAAAATAACATTGAAAAGCCAGTGTTTTCTACTGAGTAAATTCTTTCGTGTAAGCATATTTAGAATTTTCTCCGCAGTCATGAGAGGAAATAGACTGCAGTATTGGAGGAGAAAGCCAGCCATTGCATGGTGGTACACTTTGCAGTGTATTCCACGGTGCTTACTGCTGGATAGCACTGCAGTTTTATGCTGTGGGTTGAACACTGGGACTGGAACTTTGGTTGCACAGATCTGCCCAGCTCTAACAGTTCTTGTAAGCTGTAGTAGAGCTACCTCAAATAAAAGGTTGCTCTCTAGGTGTAATAACATGAAAGATATGAGGAAATAAACATCCAAAAGAGAAGTTGTTCTTGGTCAGTTTTACATGAACTGGTCTTCTGACAGAATAAGAAAACATTTGCTCAGTTCATTACTATACTTGAAATATAACCAGGAGTTAGGAACTGATTCAATGCTCATTGAAAGATTCCTGATGAGCTTGCTGCCAGCAAACCAGAGTCGTTTAATTGCTAAATATGTTTTTAATTGTATCATTCAGAATTTTTTGCAAAGGGAGAATACAATTAATCTCAATTAAGGCACAGTTCATCACTGTAAATTTGCTATTAAAATCCTTTAATAGTCTCCTTTTTTTTTCCTCCTACCAACATTTTGAATACGCATGCATTTAAAATCAGTTCAATGTTATTTTGACATGGAATAACCCAATATTGTACTCCTTTAAATCTGAGCAACAATTTCATAGTCATGATTCCTGGAAAATTTTCAAAATTTTTAGCTCTGATTCTTATCAAACTAGATTTCCCGCTAACACTGCATAATGAATATCTTACTTTTTGCCCATTTTCCAGTGGTGCTCTGGGTTCAGTTACTGCTTCAGAGCTAATCCACAATTACATGATTTTATAATCTTTCCCAATCCTTTGGAAACTTTTCCAGAAGGTTTTTTGGAAAGCTGTGCTCTGTGAACATTTCAAAAGTGAAACAAAGGAATTTTCTACCCATTTTCTGATGAACTAAATGCTAAGCATAAACATAGTACTTTTACCTATTCAGTGAGAGCAAAGCAATTTGGAAAGCTGCCTTTTAGCTCTTCTGGTTTCAGAATCGGCTTTAAAAAGTAATTTAGCACCTTTGGAAAATACAGCACTAATTTCCTGATAGACTAATGAACTTTACTATAGGGTTTGTTTTGGGAAACATGATTCACTTATTCAGTTCACTGCTACTGACTGGTTTTAATTTGTTATTGATTCCTCGTGGATTGTCCAAGTCACAAGTTATTTCTCAAGAGCTGTGCCACTATTTAACTTGGCATTTCTGACCCAAGCTTAGCTCATACATGAAGCTGTGGATTTAAGACACTTAATATTAGTCAGCCTTCAGTCTAGTCTCATATTTGTGGATTAGATTTATATTCCAATGGCATTACTGGAATGGTCTAAGCATGGCAAAAAGATAAACACACTGAGCCAGGAAAAAATAAATTTCAATTTTCAGCCATCTTTCTGCTCTGTGTAGTCACCTTTCTTTTAACCAGTTAATTCTGTAACAAGCTTGTTTCAGAGGGATGTGCAGCAAGGGCAAGTCATGATGTCCCCTGAGACAGGGAGCTTGGTATCGAAACAGCATGCATGCGAGAATGTGGATCTAAGTCATGCTCTGAAGTAAATATCTGGTTCCTTCCAAATCCTGCTTCGAGGGTTTGTCCTAACCTTTCTATGCCATTTGATTTTTTCAGAGTTACTTTCATACTGTAATTGCTGCAAATACCTGCTTAATGTTAATACACTTACAGTATGCTTTTATCTGAAAGACACAGAAGTTCATCCTACCATGTTTTATAGCCCATGTGAAAGGCCTTGGTTACATCTACTCAGACTGTTTTCCTACTATGTTTTCTGACACCTGGATGTTGAAAATTAGGTAACACTGCAGGAAATAATTAGGAAGATTGTAGCCAGTCACTTGCCATAACTGTCCCTTAATTTAAAATCTACTGAGGCAATTTAGCAAATTAGCATAACAGAAAGAGAATGTAGGCCAGTCAAATGTGGAAACACTAGTAGAGGTTGACAAATAACATGGATCTTAACTAGCAAAATCAATGGTTAACTCCAAATATGTAACAAGGAAAAAGTTCTGGAAGTCAGGTGATTTCACTTACAGCTGTTTTCCAGCTAAGAAAACTCTTCCTCATTTCTTGATGTTTGATGATTCTCATACAAGTGTATCTAGAAATGACACACACATCCTTACTACCACCAACTCCAGCTCTCCCTCTCTCTCTAATAATCTCTGCTTCTGCTGCTTCTGAATTTAGACCATTTCAAAGGTATTAAGGCACCAAAGTAAATGCATGCTTCGTTGGATTACCAAAAGCAGCCCATCTATTTAGGTACTCAGCTCACTTAGAAACAAGTCATTGTAGGCAGCTTTGTCCCCTGTCTGCACAAGCTGGAATCTGCCTCCTGGAGACCAACATGCCTGAGTCCCAGGAGCCTCGTCTGATGATGCAGCTTAAGTGGCTTGCTGTGGCTAAATCCCAGTTAGAACGAAAAAGGTGTTTTCCCGTGGAAAACATAGTTGAGCCTCGGGTTAAATCACCAATGCTACTATTTAGAGCTGCCAAGGAATGCTCCAAGAAGGACCTGAGTTTCTGTGTCACTTTGATGACACGATTATTTTCCTGCAGTTAGAAAGGGAGAGAGTTGCTGGCAGTCTTCTCGGTATGTGTTAGTTTTCACCCAAACCCCCTTGATTTGTGTGGGTTGAATTCAGGCTACCATCCTTGAAGCTCTGCATCATCCTTATCGATGTGCTTAGCCACACAGATGAAAACACCTATGTTGTCATATATGCACATGCATGCACAGCTAGCCAGAGGTCTGACCTCTTCTCTTGCAAGATTTAAGGGCTGAGAAGAAAATTCCCTCTAAGGAGTAAACGTAATGACATTTTGATCCCTTGAGAAATGCTGTCGTAACCCTGCCTAGATTCTCACACTGGATTTTATTTTTAGCTCTGCCATTCTTGAAGATTAATAATTAATAATGATGTTGCTGAAATTACTCTGCCAGTGTAATGTTACCTCAACAAAGTGTTACGGAGTTGAGTAATGCAGCTGAAATGATGGCTTAGGGAGAAGCACATGCTACAATTTGTACACTGTTTTAGAAAAAGTCCTATTTCAGTTTTGTTCTGCCAGTGGACTTTTGACTTGTTGCTGTTTCAAAATGCTCGCTAGCTAGTGAGCTACAGATAGGTTCATAAGAACAATTGCACGGAGGTTTCTAAGCGGTGGGACACAAAAGGGAAGCACAATAGAGAGGTAAATTGCGAATACATTTCTTTGTTGATGAACAGGCAGACCTTTGTAGCACAAGCCCACTATGTGCAGAAAAGCAAAAAGGCATTTATCTAAGCTCAAAGCTGAAGCTGATGCAAAAGCAGAAAAACAGTGTTTTTCTCAAGTTCAGAACACTGAATTCTAATTTTTATGAGGGCTTTTAGTGAATAAGTGTATCAACCCGCAGTAATTCCATTTAAGCCACTGGAGTTACTCTGGACTTGTTATACTGGAGCACTTTAAAAAAAGACTTTTAAGTGTAATTTCTACTGCAGAAACTAGTGAACACCCATTCATGTCTTTTTTTAATATCTAATAATGCTTGCAAAAGAAAAGTAAAAAATATCTTTGCACACACGTTGTCTCGTTTGGTGGAATTTTGTATGTATTCCTATCTACTGTTTTTTTATGATATAAAAGTTATCTGAATTTTCCACTACCTTTATTCTTAATAAATAAGTCACATGAGGTTTTTTGTTACTGTATTGCATAGGTACACCTAAAAAAAAAATAAATCTAGTTTTGTAAAACTGAACCTGCCAATTATTTCTGAGAAACTTAACTCAAGAGACTTGTTTGTAAATGTTATGAATGGTACTCAATGAAAACTTTGTTTGATTTCACTTATGTTTAGTATAATTTGTTCTGCTCTAGGGCATCCTGAGAATAGGAGATTGTACGCAAATGAATACTGAGTGAAGCAAAGATCATTAAGAGAGGAACTGGGGGGGAACCACACATGCTGGACACAATTATGTGTGTGTGTTATATTATGCTATCTTGGACACATCAGCACTGACTGCTTTGTTCCTTCGAATGACCTTTGATCAAGAGAGACTGCATGTGTCTTTGGTCATTCCCACATCCTAGGCTACTGTAGATGAAGGGAATTTCTGTGGTGTCTTAACTATAATCTCACTGGGAGCTGCCTCATTGTGTGCAAACACTCTGGTAGATGTCTGCCTTGTTGGGAGTTTACAATTGGAGGAAAGGATGGTGGCATTACCTCAAGCATACTAGGCATTGTGCCAGTGTAACTGAGCAGATGGTGACCCATGGGTCATGGGACTATATTTCTGAGATAGATGGGAAAGGAAATTCTACAGTTTGCAGACCAGATGGAGAGTTCTCACAGCACTGGCTATAAGGAGTGTATCTACACGTGTGTGTGTGTGTAAGAGAATGTCAAATCTGAGTAAAATAGCAAGTGGATATTATTAAATGTAGGAAGAAAAACTTATCAATGGCTTTTACGCAAGAGGATGTCAAGCAATAAAGGTATTTTACGTGGCTCTTAAATGCAGCATTCACAAGTTTCCTGCTAGTTTCTGTACTTCACTATTGTTTTCATTACACAGCATTTGAAGTATTCTATATAAGATATCTGTAATTAAAAGGCCCTATTGTTCATATTTCAAAAAGATAAGTGTTTTGCTTTCGTACTAGTATTCACTTTATCCAGATTTTTTTTTCAACATGCGATTTATTTACAGATAAATTACCTTCTTTTTTTTTTTTTTTACAAAGAGGGTACCAGGTGCAAAGTTTCATTACCTAAAATAATATTCTCTGTCTGCCAGATTGCCTTCTTTCTCTCCTTATTATTTCCTGAAGGCTTTTGGGGGCTCTTAGTTGTGTGACTTGAAGGACGCTGCAAAGCAAAACAGATATTCCTCAAGCAGTAGAGCTCTGGCTGCCAAATGTCAACATGTGTGTAGTTTTAATTTGCCAGTTATTTGAACATTGAAAAAATTGCTGCTATATTGATCTGAAAATGTAGAAAGTACTTGATCTCTAGGACTAGAGTATATACTTCACTAGAAGGACTACTAAGTGTCTGACAAATTTCCTGTGTCATTAAATAATATAAGCATCACTAAAACAAGAAGAGAGAGGTTTTATTCTTAGGAATTTCCTTTGGTTCTCTTTTAATGAATCCATGTACCAGTACATAATCCATGAGCCATTTCAGGAAGGAAAAATCAGTTTTAGCATCTCTTTCTCAGGATGTCAATTACATATAAATCAATGAAAAGAACGTCCTCTTGGTCTCTCTGCAATGATTGTGACTACAGGAAAGGGCAGTTATTGTACATTGTTCAGAGTAAAGAAATGAAAACTCCTGAGTGCTTTTTGCTTTGTGACTTGCTTTCCATCTTGAATTTAACTTTTAAAGAAAAGAGTTCAAGAGGAGCCCAAGCAACCCTTTAAAGATTGACAAGCATAAAAGTAATAAATATCTTCATAAACATTAACTGTAGGATACGCCATAAAGCTCTGGTTGCTCTTATATTTCTCCCTCAATCTAAACAAGTGAGGTAAGTGCAGATAACATTAACTGTGCTTTCAAGTCAGTAGAAATGTATACACAATAAAGGAACTGCAAAAACAGTATTTTCAATGAGAACTACTGAAGTATATTGTCTAGAAAATTTTGTGTTTCCTTCAGTTTCCTTAAAGGCCAGTATTCACTCAGAACTGGATATGTTAACATCTTTTATTTGAAAAACTTAACAATAATTTTTCACTGCTGTTTTCATTTTTCTCCTGAATTTTAATGATATTTAACCATATCCCTCAAAGGTAGCTCTGCACCCGTTAACTAATACAGTGGTTAAAAGCTTTATAGGAAATTGCAGAACGGGAGTAACTGTAGTTCAGTTTTGTTTGTACTAAGGAAAGCTGAGGAAAGAAAGAGGGAAATTTGGTCTGGCTTTTCCCAAGGGAGTGCTTTAAAGACTCGGCAAGTGGTAGGAGTCGACACTACCTTTCCAAAGCCAAGGTCTGGGGCAAGGTTTCATCCAGTAGTCATGTCCTTAACACTAGACACCTTTGGAGAAGTCTATCTGAGTATCTGTAGCTGCCTACCTCTGGGACAGTATCAGGACATTCCATGTGGCAGACTTTTAAGCATGTAGGTGATGTTTATGGGCAGAAACTTCGGTATCTCAGTAGTTACATTCCTCTGAGGTAAGTAAATGTGTCACTATTTGAGATTAAGATGCTTAAAGAGGTGTTAAGTACCTGTCTCTCTGTGCCTATGTCTCTAATCCCAAAGCCCCAGGTGTTGAAGCATGTGCCTAACTTTTAAGTAGGAGTGGTCTCGTTAACTTAAATGGGACTACTCATGTACTTGTAAGTTAGACATATGTTAAAATCCTTGGTTGAACGGGGGCCCAGATTTCTATTTTTATGGAAAACTCACATGTGCAACTAGTAATAGCATAATTAATCTCTTTTCATGAAGTGTTGGTTTTAATAATTTTACTTAGGACTTATTGTGTATAGTACTTTTCATCTTCAAGGCCTTTTACAAACATCAGCATATGGATTTAAATCGGATGTATGGTTGTGGGACTTGTGCAGTCTTATATCTGACTTTGCAGTTCTGTACCTCCATGTTCTCTGCAGTAGGCTCTTGCCATGCACCTGGCTTGGCTGAATCAGGAATTTTGGCTCTGTCTCTACTTAGCACCTTGGCAAATTATGTCCCAGGTGGAATTCTGGAAAGTGGTTTCAAAGCTTCTTCCAGATCCAGGTTTTCAGGTAATGACTTCATCCACCACTGAGTGAAGCAGAGGGGTCATGTAGGCATGCTTGGCTTTTATCCCTTCATTCTGTTCACAGCAAGCTACTCAGAAATGGGAGAAGGACCAGAAATGCACGTAGGCCAGTTACATTTAAGATACAGGCATAGTTCTTGTTGGCCTCAGAAACACTTGACATATGTTCCCCAATCTCAGTGCTGCCTGTATATTAACTCATCACAGTGTTTATGTTAATGTGCAGTTTCCCAGCATCCTACACATGGATGGAGGGCTCATTCCTAACATGTTTCCAAGCCATGAGAAGCATTTGGGGTACAGCGGTACTGACTGTTGATTTAACTCATGATACTGCCATGCAGAGTATTTCACCATACAAAAGACCTGGATTGCAGAGATCCTTAATTTTTCTTCAAGGCCTAGAGGGAGTCCAGTTGTTCTGCGGTTTGGTTGGCTTGTCTGCTTGGAACAAAGTTTGTCATTCTTGCATATATATTACAAAGTCCAAGCCTTGCTGTTGGTGGAACATTAGTTTTCTTGCTGTAAATCTTGGTAGTAGTAATTTTTTTTGCCCCAGGAAGAATAATTCCTTAAAAGATTTTTGTTTTATGCAGTGTTTTCAGGAAAAGGGCTCCTTCTACTGTTGCAGTGTCCTTTTCAAAAGCAGATGCTCAAGGTATTTACTTCTGTCTCTTTCAGAGTAAAAATTCACATCAGCTCATGTTGTAGAAGAGAAATTAGTGTCTTTTCCCATTTTCCTGTTCATTAATGGACTCGAGACAAGTTTTTTTACAGAAGGGGAGCCTTTTTTATGTGGGTGGTTCTATAAAGTAGTCGGGTGGGTCACTGTCTGTGACATCAGCCTCCTGACTGAGTTGTGTATTTAGTGATAGTTCCCTTTGAAGATACAGAACTGGAAAAAAGGAGGAAAGGACTCTTCTGCTGAGCAGTCTTCATAGAAGACAACTCTGCCCGATCCTGCTTTTTCTCTTCACCTTTACTGGAGGTGAATAAGGTGTTTAACTAGTGTCATGGTCATGTTAACACATTTCAAATGCATGAAATGAATCAAAATATCATATGAGGGAGGGGAATAATTAGAGTGCTGCAGCTACAAACAGGCTGATCCTGTAAAAAGATGAACTCCAGGTTACAGGAGGTCTTGGGTTTAATGGTGTCCTAGTGTTCCTCACTAATGTGTGTGCTGCTGTGGTGTGCTTAAGCGATATACGTGGGAACTCCTGAAAGATCCTCTTCACATAACTAATAAGCCACTAGAAATTCTTTAAAGGATCACACCCTTCAAATAAAAGTATTGCCTCATTAGGAATATCAGAAAATAGAGAGTCTGAACTGAGATGAAAATGGAGCTTGTGACTTAACAGTTGAAATGCAATTCTAATTAGGCTGGTATTTTAAAGTATTAACGGGGAGCCATAAAAAAGATGGATTGGAATGAAGAAATTTGTTGTAAATAAATTACTGGATAGTGACAAAAGCCCAATTTATTAACACTCCATGATGTGGAAAGAATGAAAAGGGCATTAATTAATTTACTAGTACTTCTTTTGCGCCGTTGCCCAAAATAATTGGTTTGTTGACCTCTCTTTAATCCTGAATAGTTCTAAAAAATTAATTTCAATGGTGAAATGAAGTTCTGTGAAGGAATGGAGGTCTATTTGTTCTGTCCTATCTTACTTTGAATATAAGTGATACATTGCTTCAAACATTTCTAACTATATATAGAGGGCAGGGTATCCGTACATACTCTGTGTCATATATCTGTGTATACAGGCATTAGTTTTCAAACAGTGCTACCTATATCTATTTTTTTTAAATAAATTGCTATAATAAGATGTATTTGGTATGCTCTTCTATTCTTAGTTTTATTTCAAGTATCTTTAAGTACTTACTCCAAATATTTCGTTCCTGAAAGGAAGTTCCTCATTTATAGTTTTTTATTGAAACACCCTTCCACATCTTGAGACTGCCAGACAGTAAATGCAACACTTCGAAAACATGAGTTTGGCTATAATCTGTTTTTTAAATTTATTCCTTTTTTAAATAGTATGACTCTTTCACACTTAGGCTATATATATTTATATATTATTTATAAAATATTTTTTCACTTTGTACTATTTATGAATAACTATTTTTGGCTATATAAGGGCAGAAAATTAAATTCAGTGTCACCAAGAAATGGATGTATGGAAGTGACTGGAATAACTTCAGATTATGGGATGTGCAAAACGGATTTTTCTCTTCTGGGAAATTTTTAACGTGTAAGATTTTTAGTACATCTCCGTGTTTGAGGAAGAGCTGAACAAATTATTTCAGCTTATTTACATTAATAAATTGTGACAGCCTTGAACCTCTGAGATGTTTCATGGAAGCTGACACTCAGGTACCACTCATCCATATTTTGCATAGCCAGATGGATATTTCTGAGTCACTAGGTTGTATGATTGCCTCACTCTCGTATTGTTTTCCTCTTACTTCTCTGTATATTGATTAGGAACCTGTGACTGAAGATGACTTTTTTTTCTTACCAAGTTCACCATAGGAATCTCATTTGTTTATTCATCATTGTCATAATGAACAAGCGCATGGACTTCAATGACTGCATCTTCGGGGTATCAGTCTTGATATGCACTTAAAAGACAGATGTTGAATACCTAACAAGTAACTTTGCCGCCTGTTTTGTTTGGAATATATTAAGGACAGAAAGGTTCATGATTAACAGCTGGAAGTGGGTGAAACCTCTTTGGAAATTGATGTAATTACAGTAGACAAGTGGTCAAAGACTACTCCTTAATATGTCCAAAAAGGAAGGCAGCTGATACAATGCCGTGTGTAATGCTGCTGTATGCAAAGTTATAGTTTGATCTACAAAGTCAGTAAAATTCAGTATACTGACAGCTTCAGCTACAGAAAAAAGAGCACCTATCAAAGTAGCGATATTACAGTTCTTCAAATATTGTTTTTTCTCCGAGATCTTGCACTCAAAAGAGGGCACTTTATTCAGGCTGTTTTAAGCTTCTTTCCTCAAAGTAATTAATTCTATAACTGAGTAAGTCTATTCATGTGTTCAAATATGTTCCTGAATTGTTTTCCCACAACTCCAGCAGCTCTCAGCTGTCTTTCTGTACTCCTTCCTTTCTCACCCTGTTTCCTTGCCTTTTGTTCCTTGTGGCTGCACATTGGGCTCCCTCCCCACCTGAAGATGGGACTGCATCAGCTCCTTCCCCCCCTCCTTCCAGGTTACTTAATAACCATTCTTACTCTTTACCTTCATTAGAAGACTCTTGCCTTCAGGCATCTGTTTACTTTTCCTGGTTTATAGTATTCATATAAAACAGTGATGTAACTTTATAATGAGAAATACAAACGGTCCTCACTCCTGCCAAGGTTTGTAACATTCAGCTGGTAGAAGATTTGCCTAAATTCAATGTGTAATCCATAAGTGTTCAAAGATGTTCAGTTAGAAGATAAGGTTGTCTAAACTGCAAAATCTCAAATGCTGCTAGGTTTGGAGAACCTTGTCATGTATGTTCTACTTCATTTACTTTAATTGTTTAGAGAAGAACATCAGAAGGTACTTAGTGCTTCAAGTCTCTTAGGATGTATTTGCTGACCAGGATCCTGTCTGCATTACTTGGATATATTAATGAGATATTTTGTTATAAATCTATAGTACATAAATTGCATAATCTTGTAATGGGAGATGGTTAAGTCTATTTATGTACTTGAAAAGTTATAAGGGAAAAAATTGTTTTCTTGCATTATTTAAAGAGATGAGTAGGAGAAAATGCCTGTTTATATTTGCTTGGGTTTCATTACCAAGTTGTTTAAACATTAAATTGACATTTAGTATTAAATTGAAACTGTGGTCGGTTTTTACTCCTTTGTGTGTGGGGAAAAGGATAAAACTATTTCAAAGCTAGAGCAGCTCTTTTTGGATTTATGATCTCTAGTCCTCATGATGCTAGCTGTTAATTCCATATGCCTTCTCTCTGGCTTCTGTCATTCAGGAGGCTTAGGAGGCTTAGAAAAGAAAGAATCAATTCTGTTTTCTGTTCAAACTGAACACTTGAACTATTTAGCTAGGATCATCATTTATTCTTTCCTAAAGAGTAGAGAAGACTATGCAGGAATGCTGTTCTTAATGTAAGTAAATTGGTATCATGTTTCAGGGTAGCTAAGCACTAGATTTTCCTAGTGAGTATTCCTGAAGAAACATTCACACACTGCATTGTATTATGTACAGGAGGTGAGCTATTCTTGAACAGTATTAGAAATAAAAAGTGGTTTCAGGTTGGGGTTTTTTTTGGTGGGGAAGGGGAACAGGGTGGTGAGTGTAAATAATACGTTAGATGCAGAATTTCCACCCTTTGTATAAGGGATGTAGTGAATTAAGGGGTTTTTTAATATGCCTAATTCTTCAAATTGGCACCACAGCATCAGAGAATGACTGGTGTTCCTACAGTCTGATATATTCCTCCCACTGATCCCTTGTGGAAGTGGTGCATGTTACCGCATTATGTAGCCTTAATTTTTTTTTTCACATTTAGCTCAGCTGGTTGTTGGAGGCAGCCTTTTTTATGCAGAGATTTTTAGAGCATAATAAAGCTTTCATTCATAAGGAAGCAATCTCTTGTTTACTTTTTTTGGCAAAACTCACCCATCACTCACCAGTAAATCTATAGTAAAAGCAGTCGCTTACAGATATTGAAGTGCCCCCTTTACCCACAGTGACTGGGATCCTGGGGGTATTGGTTGTATCGTGAGTGAAGGTAGTTGGCAACAATTTGGACTGAGTAGTTCAGAAGTAAAAGTCACTACCGTGCAATGCTGACAAGGGATCTATGTGATATTAATCCAGTTTGCAAGGCGACAGGTGCTCTTACCTAACTAGCTCACGGGCACATATGCACCCCTGCACCAACCACTTGACAGAGAAACCGTGGCCAAAATGTGTATAGAAACTGGCCTAATTTTCCTTTAAAATGTGTTCCTGAGAAACAGTAAGTTGACAAAGAAAGAATGAGTTAAGTAAACAGTAGAATTTCTGCACTCATTTTATGCAGAAGAAATAGGGCTCACGCTTTTTCTATAGCGCTGTGAATCAACACCTATTTCAAAAAACTTCACCACTGAAGAATGGAAGACTACCCAGTTGACTTCAAAGCAGAGATACAGCTAACTATACCTAACTAAATGGAACCAGTTCCTAGCCATAGGGAAGTTTGAAATCTCAGCTTGAACTTTGCAGATCTTTCAGTATTTACGTAAGCTCCAGATTTTTGAACTGTTTGCAGTCCAGACACATGTTCTACTGTTACTTTTTGCATATACAATTTTGGGTTTATTGGTATAAATTCAGAGGATAATCTGGTCTTCTTTAGTTCAAAGCCTGTTTACTATTTAAAGATCTGAGGTAACAAAAATGTCTTAGCATGCACATCTCATTGTCTAAGAGAAATTTCTCTCTGCCACATTCTTTAGCATTTTAGTCTTCTTTTAGTCTTCTTTGGTCGCTCAGAAAACTAACATCTCCTGAGTCTACTGATTTCTGCTCCCTGCCCTGCCTGAGTACTGATACCTTTCTACTGTCCTGGCTCTCACAGTACTTCAGACCAAACTAATACAATACTTTTGTACTAGTGAGTACACTGCAGCATGTCATCACCTCACACTGGATCATTGGTTCCATAACATCTTTTAAAGAGATTCAAAGACCCAACAAAGAGAAGAATTTTCTTTCCATTAATGAGTTTAGTGGTAGCTAAGCTTGTTATGAAGACTTTTAGATAATTCTGTAAATAGTAAGGCTTTAAAAGGAAAATGTCTACAAAGCTGTTCTAGATTCCATCCAACAAAGAGACTGTATCGTTCATTTCAAAACGTTAATGTTTTTTGTCCCTTTGCCTTCATTTTGGTCAAGCAATCCCATATAAGTCATCTCAGTGCAGCCATTATTTATAGCTAATAATCTCCTTTAGCTGCCAACCCGAAACTAGATCTCCTTCGCTCTTAAGCTGAAAGCGCTTTTCTTTCTACAATGTGCTGGAAACGTGCCAATTTACCAGTTCCATTAACTTAATGAGGTCTGACAGCCTGCAGCAAATTTTCTCATAATCTCTCTTGGATTTAAATTAGGTGCTGCACAAACAACTGAGTATGACCAAGTAGTTGCTTTTTAACTCTATGTATTCTAAGCAAAATTCCTTACACATCTTAAATACAAAGCAGGCTTGAGAATTTATTTTTTGTGGGCAGTTTCTTAATCATGCAGCAATTATTAAATGTACTGATTAAGGTTTTTTTTAATCTTAACAATCATCTGAATGCTGTATTTGTTAAACATCAGGGTTAAAACTTCAAGTGATTTAAGTGTGCATGATTTCAAGTGTAGTACTGCTGGTGGTAGGAGAAGGATGGTATTTATTTATTTTTATAATACACCTGAATAGTTATATGAGCTGTGAGGTTATGTCATGATTTTCACAGACTAATAAATAATCACTCTTATAAGGTCAACGGTAGTTTTAATGCAAGGTTAATCCTTAGCTTCTGTTTCCTAATACTTCCAATGATTACTGTTCACTAAAGGCTGTAGTGTGTTACTAAATTCACAAGAAACGGATTTGCTTGGCAAATTAAGCAGGACAAAAGTAAAATCTTGCTTTCTCTTTCTTGAATTCTACCTTCCTACCAGTGACAGCGCTGAAGGCAAAGCTGAAAAAACAGGATTATTATTCACTACAAGAATAGTGGGTTCTTATTTGTATTTTCTTACTACATCAGATTTCCATAAACCTGGTAAACCTCTTTGAAATTAGCAGCATGGCATTATAATAGAAAATTGCTAGTGAGATACTACACTGTGAAAATTAGTATGAAACACAGGTTTGTTCTGAATTTAGAATTGCCAGGGGTATTTCCCTTTGCTGTATTATTGCTTCTGCTGTGAAATTTTTACTCACACCAGCATTTCCCAAGAAGCTGTAAATTTTATCTTGAAGTGCTTTGACCATCACAAGACCTCAGTCCCTGGGGTAGAAGGTATATCAGAGAAATCTTAAATTTGAAAGTAGGTGACAATGCACCTTAAGTAGAAATGTGCCATCTCATACTGCCTAAAGAGGCAGATAAAGATCTGAGGAGTCCTCTTGCACGGGCTTTGTGTATTTTGTATTTTATCATGATAATTGTAAGTATTAACTTCACTATGTAAATAGTATCAAGTTGAATATGTGGACTCAGCACAGTCCACAGTTGGGCTTTGTGTATTTTGTATTTTGTCATTATATTTGTGAGTATTAACTTCACTATGTAAATAGTATCAGGTTGAATATGTGGACTCAGCACAGTCCACAGTCTTTTGGTTAACATTAAGTTCTGCAAAGTTAATGTGTTAGTCCTCTGTTTAGCTTGTTTTTTCCTAGAAAAAAGTGAAGTTTTTTCCTCTTTACAAGAGGGTAAAAAACTTTAAGCCTCACCCTTGCAAAATCTTACAAGGGTGCTTTAACCTGCATGAGATATTGCCCAGTGCACTCAAGGGAAGTGTTCATATATTCATAGCAACGTGGAATTGCAACTGTGAGATCTTTTTAGTGAAATTAAAATGTCTTTTGTTTCTGAGTCCTGGGGAGACATAAATGCATCAAGTTTTTATGTGTGCAGACCCCATGGAAAATTTGAATGACTGTTTATGTTTAGGTAACAAAGCAGTCCAAACAAGTGGAAGTTGAAAATTCAACATACATATGCAACATTGTATGGAATGAGTATTAGCAGCGTGCTTGTTATACTGCGAGCCATGTTTTAATGGAGAGAGCAGGATAGTAACCTGTATACAACCCCTTCGCTTTAATCCTACTTTTCCTCAGCCACTGCTAAATGCATAGCTAAAATGTAGTCTGGGGCCTGTTTTTCTGTCTTCAGTGTGGGTCAGCGCTTATGACTTTTTATGACCAGTCTCACCATGTCTGTTTTAGGTCTTTTCATCAGCTTAAGCCCCAGCTCCTCAAGACAATTGATTTGTAATTTCCATGAAGAAGTAGTTGAAAGAAAACATTGAGTTTGTCCTAATGCTTTTAATGCCAGAAACACTTATTTTTTCCTTTTAATTTTTTTTCCCTTTAGGAGGAAATCAATCACATAGTTTGGAGCTCCATACATGTCTGATTTCTATATGCTGGCAGTACAGCATAATAAGTTTTTAATTTTATTTCCTCAGTCTCACCAGCAATTTTTTTTTTCTTCTCTGCCACGATCTTTCTTGACTCCCTGAACGTGCTTGCTTGAGCTTAATGTCAGAGTTTAAACACTATTGTATGTTTTGTTGTTGTTCTGATGCCTTATGTTCCCTTAAGCAAGGGCATGGCACAGTCTGGGGAAAAGGAGAATTTACGGCTGTGGAGGGGGTCTGTGTCCCGCTGAA
>NW_010156252.1:36616-62283 GCF_000695765.1 Mesitornis unicolor
GAAGCATTGAACAGTCTTGTAACAAGGCTGGAAGTTTCTTGCTATATTTGTGAAAGTGTTCTGTCAAATTACTCATCTTGTATTAGCTCAAGAATACAAGTGGCTTGAAGTGATTGCAGATAAAGTGAAATATTAAAAGAATGAAAACATTCAGGACACAAACCTTTGAGACAGATAGGTACTGTTAAGTCTGCATGAACTTCAGCATAGCAAGAGCGTGTGGCTGAACAGTGTTTGGTGACACCTATATATCAATCAATTCTGCTTTGGACCAGTGAACTTAGACTATACCATTTATTTATTTTTACATCAGTGAGTGTAGTAAGGCTGTGTTCCTGCCAATGAACCTGTTCTAATAAAAAGTCATTTTTAGAAAATGCATTGATTTCTTGCATGGAACAGCAAATTTAAAGGGAAATCTGTATAATTGCAAAGCTCAGTTAAGAAAACTACATTAAATTCAGAAAGCAAGTGATAGAAGCGAAATGTGAATAGAGGTGTTAATAAAGGAGAAAATTAGCAGCTATAGAGAAATCAATCAAAGCTCTCTTTTTTTGCTTCAATACAGATTTTGCATTCTTGTTTTGTCACTGTGCTATAAATGGTCACATAAATGTTGCCTTTCATAGGCATAACAAAAGGTAGGAGAGCTCGAGACTGAGAAAATCTGTTGTACAGGCAGGTTTGAGAGCAGATGCAAGGATGCACTTGGCTTTTGCACTTTGTTTCTAACCATAAACCAGGGCTTGCTTTCTGTGCAGACCACTGCTTGTTCTTTTGCCTTTCTGAGCAGAGATGCCTGGATATGTTATGGCTGAGTATTAATATATATTGGGAAATTACCTGGTTTATGTTTGTGTGTGTGGACAATGTTTTCTTTGCAATTTAATTCATTGTGCCTGTAGGAAATGTTGGGCAAGAAAAATGTAAGTTTACCAGTATATACCTTCCTCTTTTTTTTCCTCATGTTCTCATTCTTGATTGGTATTTCAAAAAAAAAAAGGGGGGGGAGGTTTTTGAATAATTTCATTGCACTCAGAATTTTTGGCTTTGCCACAGACATCCTATGTAACCTTGGACAAGTTGCTTAATATAACACATTTTGACAGGGATCTGGGAAAAGGTGATTATGTGAAGCAAAAAAAGTATTTGATTAAGTTTTCTAAAATAAAAGATCTCCATAATAAATCTACCAAACAAGTCAGACACAGCAACTTCTAATAAACCCTGAATTTGTAAGTGTTTTTTTAATGAGATGAAATTATCCTCACCAGCAGATCTGAGTATTTCTAAGAAACTGCACTTTGACTTTTTAGAGACAACCTCGGCAGATGTTCAGGCAGCTATCCAGGTATCTAAAGATAACAGAAGGAATTCCAACCCACTGATGTCAATAGCAAAACTTTTATTGACTTCGGCAGGCCAAGATTTTACCCCGTTCCTGATCTGTGCTGACCCTTATGAAAAAACAGCTCTCCACAAATGCATGAAGATGAAATATTATTTTAGAGCAAATCCTCTTGTGTTATAACCTCTCTGTCTTTTATGTTCTCTTCAAGAACTGGTGTGAATGCATGGTTGAACTTTAGGATGCACTTAACTTCAGGGAGTGTTAGAAAAACAAAGCATAAATGCTCTTCTTGACATTCCCTTGGTTCTTTTTCACTAACAGATGATTATACAGCTGATACTTCCCAAACACTGATTTGAGCACTGTCAATGCCAGCATCTATGTTGTCGCTTTTCCTCTTTAAAGATAGATACCACCTAAGCTTCCAAGAACTATTCAATCTTCTCTAAGCACACTTTTTTAATAAAAAATTCATTATCATTGTCAATTGTTTGAAGTCTTGAGACAAGAGGAAGTATATTCTTGTTGAATTCAGGACAAAGCTATGTGTTTTCAGGTCAAAAGTTCTCATGTTCAGTCCTCTTTGCCAGTTATCTTCTTACGTGAGAGTACATTACAGAAACAAAACAATTATGTTGCTATATAATCCACGTTTTTATTTAAGTCTGCCTTAGTAACTGAGTAACATATATGAGTTACACATAATAGGGCAGATTTTTTATTCCGGTGGATTCATACTACTTATTTTAGCTATCTCACTTAAGTTCTTTGAATTGCCTTACACCAATGTATAAGCTTCAAGGTGCTTTTCCCTGGACTCCTGTCTTTTGGGCTTTCGAGTTAGATGTAAATCTGCTTTCATTTTAAGTGGAAGAGCATCTTGAAGCTTGCACATTGGTCCTGTATGTAAAATCCTTGCAAAAATCAAAAAACTTCAAAGGGCTGACCTCATTTACAGGAAAGAGTTTCCTCCATTTTGCATTCTACTTCTTTTTGCCTTCAAAACAGCTGCTTTAATATTCTCCTTACCTGAAAAAGAGTGACCTAAACCTGTCATTTAGTAGAAGCACTCCAACAATAATCAAGCAAATATATATATATATTTATATACACACACAGGGGAAGAAAATAAAGCTATTTTTCTGTTAAAACTGTGAGGATTGTGCTACTGCTACTGATAAGTCATTTTGTGGTGTACTCTTTGACATAAAAGGAAGTGAGATTCCATTTTTTATCTAGAAGTTCATGTTCATGAAATATAAAATAGTAAAAGCCTGTCTTTTGAATAATAGATAGGTCTTTTTAAGCTTATTAGGTATAGTTATTTTGTAAGAACTAAGTATGGTAAAGGACTCTCCAGATACGTTTGCACGTAGTTTAATTTGTGATACATCTATAATTATTTAAGAAAAGCCCATTACTGTAATTGAAGGTGAACTTTTGTAGTGCTTTGCTTTAATAATTTCAAGTATTGGAATAAAAAAACAAGCTTTGTGACAGCTCTTTGTACTACAAAAAAGTGTCTTTAGCTCATTAACACTTTAATTTTATCTGAATGTTAATCTTAAGCAGCAAGTTGTGTTTAAGGACTCTGCAATTGCTCTTCAGTAACATACATCATAACAGCATTCACTTCCACCCAGATTCATTCTAATATGAATACACCGCCCACAGACAGAATACACTTGGCTTGCTTTCTCTTTTCATACAAGTCAGTATGAAAGTGGTATTAAACCTGCACAGAAAGCTGCTCAATGGACTCAGTAAGGCCATGCCTTCTTCCATGGTTTTCACCATAATTTCAAAATTCCTAATCGTTTTTAATCCCCAGAGTGAGCAGAGTTCTAATAATAAAGACTGAAATTAAAGACCTGAATAATGTAAACTGTCAAGTCGACTCATCAATCTTAATTTGAGGGTGGCATAGTAAATTAGCAGCTTCAGTGCTAGTCAGACTCTGTGATGCACTAGAATACAAATTACATTAATTTTGTTTCAGTGTTCCTGTGTATGCTCTTGGCCTGTGCAGAACTCACCTTAAAATACCTTCTCAATTCTGGTATTTTCAAAAACAAAATTCATATCTATATGTATATAGATATTTATTGTATGTGTATATATATACACACACATTATATATGTCTTTTCTTGCACCCCCAAAAAGTAAATTATCACAGTAGTTCACAACATCACAGCCAAGCAAGATATCTTTCCACTTCTTTAACATGATGTACCATGTTAATCTTGAGGTGGGAATCTCCTGATTCTCAGACAGGAATAGCAGAAAGGGTGACAATGCTGAGCCCTCCTTAATTCCAGTACTAGTGTGTTCCCTTGAAGGGCTATCGATTCTGGACTGTAGTCACTCTTCTGGACATTGGTAGTTCAGTTTTCATTTCCATTTCACTCTCTGATCTGACACTGCCAAGAGAAACTCATGATTGTATTAGTATACTGGATTCCTTGACTGTATCAATAACACTGAAAAAAAGATTTATAGAATAAATAGAGCCTATCTAAAACTCGCCAGGATCAAGAGATTCTTATCCACCATGCTGAGTGTAGTTGAGCTGATGCTCAACTCTTATCACAGAAATGTGAGTTGTGAAACTGTAAAGTTACGAAGTGGGATGATATTTTCAACAAAGTACTTGGCTTTAAATCATTCTGTAAACATAATCAAATATTTAAACAATGAGATAGGAATATTAAGCAAAATTTTTTTTTTTCTGTGTAACAGAACTTCACTTGAAAGGTACAACAGATTTTCTAACTGTTTCTGAATTGAGAGAGAGAAAGTAATTAAAACACATGCTATTTTCCATATCTAACTTACTAGAGAGTAATTTTAGGCAAAAAAATACATTCTTGAGCTGTGCTTTGAAGCCACAGAAAGAAATGATGTTCATATACCAGAGTAGTTAGTGCCAGCCAGTTTCTGTCTTGGGCATATCAGCTCATAAAATTTCTGTCTTTTGCAATAATAATAACAGAGCATATTCTTTATAGCACAGGAGAACTCAAGATATTTCAGGTCAGGTATTCCACACAAAAGATAGGAACATAGTTATTAAGTGTGTATCTAGAATCCTCCTCAATATATAGTCTGTATTTGCTATCTTAAAAGTTTTCTTATATTTCTTCTGTCTGGGGAAACTCCACTTGACTGGAGGTTGGCACGGGTGGTGCCCATTTACAAGAAGGGCCGGAGGGAGGATCCAGGGAACTACAGAATCTCTCAGTCTGACCTCAGAGCCATGGATGGTCATGGAGCAGACCATCTTGAGTGCCATCACATGGCATATCCAGGACAATCAGAAGATCAGGCCCAGTCAACATGGGTTCATGAAAGGCAGATCCTGCTTGACCAACCTGATCTGCTTCTATGACAAGGTGACCCGCTTGGTGCATGAGGGAAAGGCTGTGGATGTAGTGTACCTGGACTACAGTAAAACCTTTGACACCATTTCCCACAGCATTCTGCTGGAGAAACTGGCTGCCTGTGGCCTGGACAGGCATACTCTTTGCTGAGTAAAAAACTGTCTTGATGGCTGGGCCCAAAGGGTAGTGGTGAATGGAGTTCAGTCCAGTTTGAGGCCGGTCACAAGTGGTGTTCCCCAGGGCTGTGTTAGCGCCAGCCTTGTTTAATATCTCTGTCAATGACCTGGACAGGGAAGATTGAGTGTACCCTCAGTAAGATTGCAGATGACATGAAGCTGGGCAGAAGTGTCGATCTGCTTGTGGGTAGGAAGGTTCTACAGAGGGACCTGGACAGGCTGGATTGGAGGCCTGTGGCAAATTGACTGAGGTTCAACAAGGCCAAGTGCCACATCCTGCACTTAGGTCATAACCCCATGCAGCACCACAGGCTTGGGTCTGAGAGGCTGGAAAGCTGCCACGCAGAAAAGGACCTGAGAGTGTTGGTTGACAGCCAACTGAACATGAGCTAGCAGTGTGTCCAGGTGGGCAAGAAGGCCAATGCCATCCTGGCTTGTATCAGAAATAGTGTGGCCAGCAGGAGTAGGGAAGTGATCCTTCCCCTGTACTCAGCACTTGTGAGGCTGCACCTCAAATGCTGTGTTCGGTTTTGGCTCCTCACTACAATAAGGACATTGAGTTGCTGGAGCGTGTCCAAAGAAAGGCAGCAAAGCTGGTGAAGGGTTTAAAGCACAAGTCTTATGAGGAATAGCTGAGAGAGCTGAGGTTGTTTAGTCTGGAGAAAAAGAGACTGAGGGGAGACCTTATCACTCTCTACAACTACCTGAAAGAAGCTTGTAGAGAGATGGCTGTTGGTCTCTTCTAATGGATAACAAGTTATAGGGCAAGAGGAAATGGCCTCAAGTTGCATCAGGTGAGGTTCAGATTGGATATTAGGAAAAAAATTCTTCCCAGAAGGGTTATCAGGCATTAGAACGGGCTGCCCAGGGAAGTGGTAGAGTCATCATCCCTGGAGGAATTTAAAAGACGGGTTGCTGAGGTGCTTAGAGACATGGTTTAGTATATCTTAAGGGTCTTTTCCAAACAAATGATTCCATGCACAAATTCTTCAAGTTTCTACTGATCCCTTGAGATGTTAAACAGGCGTGTAAGTTGAGGCATGTGTTCTCCCCTTGACTTCAAGAAGGCTCATGCACATTGAGTACTACACCCACTTTGGTGATATAGGGAGCTTCAGAGCAACATGGTACCTTTAAGCAGAGGCTTTTGCACAGGATGTGCTTTAAAGAAGCACATCTATCTAGACAAATTGAAAACATTATTCAGTAAATATGACACAGTCAAGATTTTGAGTGGCTTTCAAGCTACAAAATACCTCTTCCTTTAGCCTCATAAAATTTGCATATATGGTTACATATGGAATAGGTCAAATTGTCACAATTATTTAGCTACCTCATGAGATTTTTCAGAACGATGTATCCTGACCTAATTAGATGGGCTGATAGTCATATTTGGAAATCCCAATGAGGACATTTGCAAGTGTCTGTATACAAATATGATCTTGAGTTCACCAGAGGAAAAGATGAGATCTGGATCTGAGCATCTCTGAAGTGAAGCAAGGGAGATTGTATTTGAAATTGGCCTGTGGCTTTAAAAACTTGTAGCAATAATAGGATGAAGGTGAAGCAGTTGAGCATCTAATCTGAAATTTTCAACAAAGTATGAGTTTCTGAAAAAGTCAGTCTTTGATTTAAGTCAATCTCAAAAAAAAAAAAGTTGTGGTGACTATTCTGCTTGTTGGGATTTGCTAACACGTGAGCTGGCATATCAAATGCTGGTCATAAGAGAGAATTGTGAAATTCTCTCTTGCACTCTCTGTTTTCACCAAATCATTCCTTGCAAGTACAATTTCACAGAACAGTTTTAGCAAGATATTTTTTAAAAGGACTCAGATTTTTTAGGTTGTCTCTCTGATTATTGTAGCACAGAGTTTTAGCCATGGGTGTATTTTTGGATGCTCTTACAACATGCCCAGTAGCTAAGGCTGAATTCATTTTCATGCTGCATTTTTCTAATGTTCTCAGGTAGCTACTTCATCACTTGAAAAAGATTCAGCTGCCCATCATTGTCACTTTAGAGACAATTTCACTGTGAACTGCAGCCTTTATACTGAAGTACAGAAGCACCCTAGCTTTTCTTCATGGTTTTTTGGACAAAAGTGTCACTACACTGAACTGCAGCCAATAACAGGACAGAGGTTGGATTACCACGGGCAAATATTGTACGTGCAGATAAGTGGTGTTACAGTAAGCTTAAAATTATCTCTCCGCTTCTCCTTTCAGCTGTCCTGTGTTTGTTGGTTTAGAATTTGCTCTAAATTATTACTCTGGTGTAGAGATTTAACATGATATACCTTCATACTTTATTTCAATTCAAGCCCGTTTCTGTTTTTAATCAGACCGTTGTGTCACATATGTGAGTTAATTTCTGGAAGTACTGGAAACCTGACCCTGACAAGGTATAGAGTAATCCTTCTTGGCAATGCTAATATTACAATCCATTCTTTTACACTGTGCTTTTTATTTTAAAAATGGGGGAAAAAAGCTGGATTTTAGGATTCAAGTTTGAACGGACTATGCTGGGTTTGGGGTTTTTTAATCCAGTGAGCCATGAGAAAGGCTAAAAAGATAGAGAAATGGATATGGATCTTAAAAGACAAGAAATAAATGCTCTTTCTATCATCTTAATGCCCTTACATATTTCTGAAGAGAAATTATCGCTAATGTGTTAGTATTAGTTCTCCTATTGCTTAATTAAGGAGCTTATAACCTTATGGTGAGATGACAGGCTGCTAGTGACTTCTTTCCCAGTGAAATATAGCCTGATATTCAAAACCAGAGGCCTGTGTTTGCCAGGTCTTGCTCTATGAGATCCTAATCTCAACAAGATAAAGTGCTTAAATAAAAGTTGATGAAAGAACAGTCCGAGTAGTGGATTATGATCTAACTGTTTTACAGTGCTCTGCTTTAGGACAATTCTGTGCTTGTGTCCTTAGGGAAGTCAAAGGAAGAGATGAAGTTTTCAGTGTTTACAGAATTGTATTCATCTTGATTTTTACCAAGTTAATATTGCTTGCATATTCAGTTTCATTTTGTAGTGGGAAGAAATTATGGGGAAAGGGTTAAGAGCGTGCTTGCTCTTCATCTGTTTTAAATCCATAAATGTGAGCCCCTGTGCTGTTTCTAGGTTTCAGATTACGCTCTGTGATTTATAGGAAAAGGCTGTTCTCCACAAGTTGAAATCCCATGTGTTTCCCCACCATTGTAAAATAACAAATCCTTGAGAATGCTTCCAGTTGCAAAAATTGCAGTTTTGAACTATATTTGTAATTGCTTTTTTTTTTTTTTCAAAGTGTGGCATTGGCATGGGATGTGAAGTGCTCTTGTCCTAATGCTATCTGTTCAAGTTTTACCATGCTTTTCATTGCAGCTTACACAAACTGTGGCAACACCCTTATGTTTATAGTTTCTATCACTTTATTTTTGGAGGATACACCCACTAAAAAGTGCAGCTGTGAGCAGACACTTATATCATTCTGCATAAGTTACACGCAGAGCCCCTGCAGAGATGGTAGGCCAGAAGTCATGGTGACCTAACAGTCCATCAGCTTTCAGTCCCTTCTAGTGTCTCCTGGTGTAAATCATCACAGAGTTTGGCCTCATATTTTTCAGTCTACTTCTGTGGCAATGATGTATTATTTTTTGATATAGTATGATTTCAGAATATAGTGCTTAGAAACACCTTCACAGCAGCAACATCCATCTTCTCTTTTTCACTATTAAATGGCAGGTGAATTTACCAATCGTATCTGTAGTAGAAAACAACATGGAAAATGTTAAGGTTTCTGAAATAGCATTATCACTGATTTTAGTAATGTAAATATTGCTATTCAGGTCAATGGCCTTTTCCTTTCAGGTATTTTTCCTCTCTGTAATTCCTGTTTCTGCAAGAGGAGAGCTACTTTATTTTGTCAGTCACAGCTGTGTAATGACCTTCATTTGTGTTGAACAACCGAGATATACTTTCTCAATTTACCTACTTTACCTTGGTAGAATAGCTTAAACTTGTGCGGGTATATGAGTCAATCTAACCTCTTGCCTACAATTGACTTTACGAAGAAAACCAACTTTTTTCTGTCTCTATTCACCATTATTTAAAAATACACATATTACTGAGATACAGGGAAAAAACTGAAGGAGGTTCTGGCTAAGGTCATTGTGTGAGTTTAAATAAGTAGCAATGCTTTGTTTTGACCTTCCATGGATCCCCTGTGAACTGCATCAGTAGTTGACCTAATAAAAGCTTATTTCTTTTGTCTCAAAACAGAATGTTAAATGGGATGTTATTGTAGTATTGTGATGAGTCTTAGTGATACAGCATATATTAAATTAGCACGTTAAAGTATCATGTAGAATGGAAACAAGTAATTGAGAATTTTTAATGAGTTGGTCGTAATTTTGAAGCTTTTACATCTCATACTCAGCATTAGATATTTTTGTGTACGGGTTGTATCTGATGTGTATTCTGGACAGTGCCATTAAAGCCAAATAGAAAAGCCAAACTCTGCCTTGAGTTTGCAGTGGTCTTGTAACTCCCTACAACGAGTACAACAAAGATCTACCACGTAGCGTCAACAACTTATTGAGCACAATGAGGTAGTGTAACATCAGCCAGTTCGATATTCAAAGGTTACTGTAAGTTTAATAGGCCAACGATAGAGAGACAAGTAACCATAGGCAATATGGTTATTTCTTCCTAGTATCACTGATTGTAGCCCTGCATTCCTTGCATAATTCAGAGCCATGAATGAAGAGCTCTGCAAAAAATATTTTTTTAATTTGAAAATATTGCTCTTAACCACATGCTGCAAAATAATATCCACAGCTTTCCGTGTGCACTAAACTACAGCTCTGTTGTGTTCTACCTTCAACTTCCTTAGAAAAGCAGTTTAACATTAGACAATGCCATACATCATTGTTTGCTTATCAGTGATCTCATTTGTGTCTAGTTACTTTCAAATTGCTTGGCCTTGAAGCTGTGTAAAAAAGCAGTTGCCTTCTGACTCAACAAGATGCAGAGAGTGAAGAGCTGAATAAAGGTTCACTGTGATTTGGTATGGGTATCAATATCAACTGGTATTTGATGCTGGTATCATGAAAGTTGGGGAACAACAACCAATTCTGACAAAATGGGAATGGGCTTTTATATTTGTCCTGCTTTCTCTGCAGGGTATTTCAGTCCCTTCCAGAAATAATTTTGTCTATTCCAACCCCACTCCATGTTCTTCATGCAACACTTAAGACATAAGTAAAAAGAGAATTGTGAAAATATACAGCAAAGGCATTTTAGAATACACAAGAAATCTCATGTTCTTGCCTGACTTCAACAGAAACCTTTATAGTAAGGGTTATGTTCTAACCTAACATAGTTCTGAAAACGTATGCATGATCTTTAGTCTAGCTACAGCAGTTTGTCTTGGTTCTAGATGTGTTGGACAATCTCCCTCATGAGAAGTTGAACAAATTTGAGCATTGTACTCCAAAATCTTATGCTGTTTAACTATTCTGGATCCTTTTCTGTTCAGTTGAAACAAGTTTTCATGTTGTCAGGATATGCTGGGGACTAGAGGGACAACTAAGAATGGAGTTGAGGATGGGTCAGCATGCTTGAAAACGTTTCTCTTAATGTTGCATTTACCTTCCTTATCCTGTGTCCAGTCTCCCACATGAATGCTGAGCAGAAAAGAAAGCTGTTCTTGACAATTCAGTTGTAAAATGTCCCACCTTCAGTTACGATATAGTCATCATGCAGCCGTATAGATATCAGAGAGTTCATATTTCAGGTGAGTTACAAAGCCAAGCCCCCTGTGAAATTTGTGTTCCCTATCAGAAAAACAGCTTCCAAAAGCTTCTGCACTTTGTGCCGTCTCTTGCTGGTCCACATGGTGGTTATTATTTTTACCTGTGTTAATTCCAGGTCAGGAGAGCAATGATTCTTTCCTTTCTCAGGCTTGCATTTAAACACTCATTTCAGGTTGCCTTGGTATGACCATATTTTAAAGGGCTAGGCTGATGAGCTGTATTTTCTAGAGTCGCTTTGAGTCTTAAATAACTTGAGCTGTTTTCCCCTCTTCATACAAACCACCACCTCCTGCTTCCACACTGCCCCTTGGACACCTCTCCCAGGCCTCGGGAGCAGAGCTCGGGATTCTTTCTGACCTTCCAAATGTGGCTGATCAGGTTTCCCACCAGCTGCACGAAGGCTCCCAAAGCAGGATAAAATTCCCAGCGCTGTGCTGAAGCCAGGGTACGTGCCCTTCTCCAGCTGTGCGCCAGTGTTACATCTCTGCTGGGATGCAACTGAGAGCTGGGGCGATCACGTTGCGTTGCGGGTCGTGGTTGTTGAGCTGCCCACCCCACGGGGAGGCTGCATCTTTCCAACAGCTTCCTCTATTTATATACCATGCTCTGATGGTACGACTATGAAAAACCTGCACAATTTTTTTCCTTTTCAAAACATTTCTTACACTAGTAGGTTATTTTCATTATTGACTGAAGGTATTAAAACATCAAAATCCTCCAAAGGCAATGTTATTTTTTAAACTTGTTCTTTTTGAGTGTCTATTAAAAACCCACAAACCAAGCTAAACCAGACTATCTGTAGAGAGAAGAGGACTGTGATAACGACATGAAAGGATTTCTGAGTTAAGCCCATAACTTTTGAGAAGGGAGATTTAAAAGCTGCTGCAAAATAAAATACAAATCTATTAAAAGATGACTGTGGATTTAGAATTACATACTTTAAATTTAAAAAAAAAAAAGACCAACCACAAATATTTGGGAGAATACATAGTGGGGAGAGAAGCTTACAAATGTTAATTCAGCTTAAGCTAATTCTCCCGGGGCGATGTTGACATCCAGTAAATAATAACCAAGAGGTTTACTGGCTGAAGGGTTCACCAAAAGAGTGAATTTGACATTACACTGATACTGTATTCCTGCAGAGCGGTTTTTTAAATTTATAATAACGAATACTTCTGTGGAAAGTCAGCCCCTGCATTCCCCTAGCTAGGGAACAGAGATGACATTATGAGACATGGGCATTTAAGTCAAAGCAGCTCATATTTTTAAAATTAAGCACTTGAAACATACTATTCTATAGAAACTAATTATCAAATGTCTTCATAGAAATAATTTGCTGCTGGCATTGAATTATTCAGTGCTTAGATGAGAAAAGATGAAGAAATGAGTTTGATGAAATCTTACCTGTTCATGACCAATTTGCAAGCATGAGTAAGACTTCAGTAGACATAGATGTTTCATAATCAGGTTTTGTGTTTGCTGATAATTACTAAAATGGCTTTGACTGCTAAGACCAAAGAAGTTTTAAAAATCTGGCTTACCTGCTGTTCTCCTTGTCTTATGTATATCTATAATTTCTGTATTCCTTTTCCATTTAAACCTGTGAAGACCCTGGAGGTGTGGACTGTGGAGGTAGCTGAATTCATTTAATTTGTCTTGTCGCTAGTTTATAACTTTACATTCACAAGTGGATGGGATGTCCAGAGGGAAAAGTCTTGTAAAGAATGTTTGGCCATTAAAAATAAACACATTCATACATTGAAAATGTTATGGGAGCATTTATGTAAACACTAAGGTTGGCCGAAGCCCATTTAATAAAACTTCAATTTTGTAACTGGCTTGGTCTTCAAGTGCCATCACACTTTTCTAACACTTCTGGGCAGCTTTTACTGGTTTGTCCTTACAATGTTTTTTGTGGATCATTTATGGGTGAGGGTATATTTTGACACCTCCCCCATAAATGTATCATAATGATGGCAAAAAACTGTTGCCACGTTCAGCAACAAATGAAAGGAAAAGCTGGGTAGCCCACATTATTTGAAATAGTCAGTGATTCTGATTCTGCTTCTGGATACGATGATCAAGCATTTCCTGTTACAGAATACACAGTGATCCTTTCCAACTCATCACATCTAAAATGCTGCCCAGTACACAGAGACTCCCATCAGCTGTAATGTGCAGGGAATGGCAGAACGTGTGAAAAGATAAGAATAACCTTGAGCCACAGCAAATTCTATACCAAAAGCCCCTGAGGACTAACGATGAAAGATTTCATTAGACGTAAATGTACTAATAAAACGGCTTAATGTAGTTACTCTGAATCTTGTCCACCAGATTCTGTAACAAGGAACACTTTTCAGTGCCTGGATGTAAAAAATATTTCAGTTCACATGCACAACATATTATTAAAATCTGATGTGTTAAAGATAAAGTTCAAGTCTAAATAACGATTGGTGCCAAAAACTTCAGGCCAACTGACTTCAGCTTTCTTTCTTAATACTTTAGCTTTGTCCGAAGTCAGAAATTTAAGATGACTGCAGAGAATTTAAATATGTTTGAAAACTGAGCTTGATTTCAAATCAGTGTTAGGTTTACTGAGAAATGGGCATTTTGTAAAAGATATTATAAATCTGTGACTCTCTCCTACTGGGTATTCATTCTTGTTAAACTTATTCTGAATAGACAGCACTGACCTTTTAACTCCGATAATATCAGTGTCTGTGTACATTGGGAGGTCTGTACCAGACGTTATGGTCCTGATAATAAAATGTTCTACAAATGAACAAAAAGGCAAGTGTTATAAATAGGAAATTAGCACCGCCTTTCCTCTGTCTTGTTGCTTTAATATTTCTGTTAACACTAAACTAATATGTAGAACACCTTCCTGAGATATAAAGGGGAACACACTTCTAATGGCATTACTAAGGATTTGATAGAAAATTCAGCAGTTTTGTAAGGACAATAAATATTTCTCATCAGTAATTGTTTTTCATTTCTTGTTCTTTAATGAAAGAGCTGTGTATTTCAGATTAGGAATTAATCTTGTAAACCTTCCTTTAAAATACAAAAAGTTTTTGTTTATCCTGAAACATAAAAAAAACAGATCGAGCAACTGCTTACTTCCTTTTTTGTAAAGCCACCTTTGTCATAACCAAAAATCTTAGCCTTGGTCCCAGAAAGTGTTCTTCTGGGATGGCCCAGCAGGTCCCCTTGCAGGAAGGAGGCAGGTGGGTGCTGGCTGAAGCCGGTGGCACTCAGCGACTGCTGGTGATTGTGGGACTGGGGAACGAGCCACACCTTGGGAAACCTATTGAGGTTTTGGCTGGCTGTGCTGTAAAAAATTAATAATATTACAGTCAAAGGTGCACATGTCTCCATTACAGTGGTCTGGGGCATTTATAAATGTATAACAACTTCCCAACCAAATGAGAACTTCTGTAAAATTCTCTGAGGTTCTTCAGCTTGCTTGTTTTCCAAATTATGTGAAACTCCAGTCCAGATTTTTGATGGACTGATGAAGAGATCACGTTCCCTCCAGATGACTTGTTGTAGGTTAATTATTCTAAAAACAAAAGGAGTCAGGAAAATCTAACGATTTTGAGTCATTTTATTCTGTCAGGCTTTCTTTTGTAGTGTGGGTGCTCAATCCATTGTATTTCATTGCCGTAGGTTGTTTTTAATCGTCATTTTTTATGCTTTAAGATGTGCCTGCATCCACAACAGGTTATTTTATCAGTGCACAAATAAAGTAAACCTAGTTTATACCTACAAATAATGTAGGTTTGTATGAATCTATTCACCATATTACCACTGGGACGGTTTTCTGCTGTTGATGAGTTGTTATATCCTCCTTCACCCTTCTGGATCCTTCCTACAGGTTCTGACAATGTTATGGTTTCATTGGTGGCTTCAGGATCTAATTCTATGAGTTTACTTCCACAGTAAATATCGTATAGTATATGGTGTGTTTAAGGTGATCTTGATGTCCTGTTTGTATTGAGAATCACTGGTAGCCAGGGAAAGCTATTGGCAATTTTTCTTCAGAAAGGTGGAAGCTGAGATATTGTTTAGCACTGGAAGCTAATCTTTGGTTTGATATTATGGGCATACAAACTACTTCAGTTTAATTTTGAAGGTAGTATGCTGCTGGTTATTATTGTCACTCAAAAGGTGATTGGCAAGTCACTTCAGATATCGGTTATCATGAGATTAATGGGTATAGTGAGGCTCTAAGCCTGATGAATGCTCAGGAGAGGAAAATAACTTTGTGAACAAAAGGGCAAACACCTTACTTGCTGCCCCTGTTGCTAGTGCACTTATCAAACAAGCTGTCTCCCAAAGCTAGGCAAAAACCAAATGTGTAAAAAACCTGGTGGATTTCAATCACAAGAGAGCTTAGCTCCCACAGCTACATTGAAGCAGGTCCCTGAAAACTCTGTCCATAGGAGCTGAGGGAGGGCGACTCTGCCACTGGGGACTGGCTCTGCACAGCAGCGCTTCTCCAACAGGCACCTCTCGCTGGCTGTGGGGGTGTGTGCACAGCCAAGGTGTGCTGCTGCTCCCTGTAAGCACTTGGATGATGTCATTTCTCACCACACTCCTGAACAAAACAATTATTCATGAAACCCTTGCTCTGAAGATGGTAATATATCGAGTGGCTCTCTGGCATCTCAACATGCTGTATGTCCTCAGCGGTTGCAGACAGCCGTTCTGTAACCAGAATTCAGAGATGTCACGAGTGGCTGAACAAACAGAGATCGCCAGTTAATGGTTAAGCTCTCAATTTACTAAAGCATTTGTTACCAGTTTGCAAAAGAGATCAAACAACTGTGAATCATAACCTTGGCTACTAATTAAATCCTTTATTCCCTTTCCTCATCGCAGAAGCGTTTAATTTCAAGGAATCAGGATAGCCTGTTGTGCAAAATCAGATTTTACAGCATAAGCAGAAGCAAGCTTACTGTAAAGTTTCTTACTGGAGTTGGAAATGGGAGGGAATAAAACGAGAATATTAACTTTCCCTCCTGGCATGGAAGTTCATGTGAGCACTGAACAATGATTGATGTAAAATAGCTGCACTGGAAAATTGTTTTGGTGGTACAGTTTTGCTGTTTCACTGAATGGTGAATATAAATTTTATTATCCAGCTGTCTTGCTTACAGATGAGACTCATCATCTAGATAGAGAATGAGGGATTTGGTGTGCTTTCCTAGGGACCGCCTGTCCCAAAGAAAAATATTTTACTCAGAAATAATGGACTGTGAAGAACAACCCAGAGGAAATGAGGCATAAACCAAAACACTACAAGCAGTTTTATTGCAATTGAAATTTATTTGTTATGTTTTTGTGTGCATTTATATCTAGGATGTATGGCTGCATGACAGTTACACTTTCAGAACTTTGACACTTAATTGCAAATTAATCAGCATTTGTCTTTTTGGCTCCCATCTCTGTGAAATAGAACTTAAAAACCCTGAACACTTTTCCCTCAGTTTTTGAGGAAGTTGTCTCTGTCAGCAGAGTGATGAAGCAAGAGCTCACAGAACATGGACACCATGAGCTAGCATCAGGCTTACTCCATTCACCAGGACTCAATCCAGACAGGCAGCCATCCCAGTTAGAAAAGCAAATTTCCATTTTTATCACATAGACCATGATCTTGCAGTCAAATCTGCAGGAGCAGGGACCTGGAGAGGTCTCTCTGAGACACCTCGGTAAGGTGCTAAGAGGGAAAGGCCTCTCTATACAGATCCAACTGCAGGTTCACAGATTATTGAGGCACAGTCATTTTATATAAATGCACTTACAGTCATAGCAATCTGTAGACCTGTGGTGAAAGGCTGTACATTATTAGTTTGAAAAGCAACCATATTTTACACTGTATCCAGAGAAAGCAATCCTTTCTTGACATCATTGCTAAATCTGAACAATTTCTGTAACAAAAAGAAACCACTTGAGAGGCAGTACCTACAAGTAGAAAACGAGAGCTTTTTCTGGTTCTGTTTCTGGCTTTGCAGAAAGTTATTGTCCCACTAAAAAGTGTAAAATTTTGGAAAGGGAACACCCTATCTACACTTGCCATGTTGTGCAGAGGACAGACATTCACCATTTACACGTGCAGAACTTCAGTTTGCTGGGAAGTTTATCCTCAGGAAATACATTGATACTCACTAAAATTCCAGGTTATATTTAAATGAAGAGGCTTGGGTGATACCATGCTATATCTTACCAAAGACCCAAACCTGTACAGAACTTAAATATGATTTTTCCATCCCATAGTGAGTATGAATGCTGCCAGTTTCAGCACAGACAGAAAGCACTGCCTAGCGACATCTCAATATGCCTGTCTAAAAGTATTGCTAATAATAATTTTATAAACATAAACCATCTGGAATATCTAACTCTGCTTTTACTGCCGCTTGCTCAGACTTCTTGCTAGGAGTCTGTTTGGGGTGAGAGCTAAAATACTAGTTGTTCATGCATTTAAAATGAGAGAAAGACTGTGCAATGATGTCATTCAAGTGTGTCTTGATAAGGGTAATAGAATGAGCAAGTAGAAGAAATAATCATAACAGCTTAAATGTTTGATTTGATATTTTAATATTAAGGAAAATCCATCATTTTTGCAAGCTTCGAAAAATTTAAAATATCTGTTTCATTTAATGAACTGTTTTAAACATGTCAGATACTATGAAAATCTGTTATTTTCAAGTACAAGGAGCAAATTATTATTTTTTAATTCTGTTTTCAGTTCATATGCATGTGCGTGAAGAGGGGATATATTTGTTTAAAGACCTTTCAGATTATTTTGTCTTTATATACACTTACAGTTTGGTTTTGGGGTAGATATGAATGTAGGTATTTCATCCAGCTACCACAACATCATTTCGATTGTTTAGCAGTCAATGACTCAAAAATCTTTAAGGTTTTTTTAAATAATTTTTGAGAAACAGATCTGTGTAAGTGAAGGAACATATTGTACAGAACTTGAGGGGTGGGGCGGAAAACCCCAAAAACCTCAAAGTCTGGACTGCTAGAGTGACCGTGTATAAAAGCTGTACGTGGCTGATTGTGCAGAAACTGGATAGCTTCTTTTTTTCTTTTTTTCTTTTTTTTTTGTGGAAATGAAACTGGGAAAGATGGGTGGAGGTTTGCTTGGACATAGGAGGAGGTTATGTGGACACTTCTTTTTACTGTGAAATATATGCAAACCCAGCATAGGTCAGATAAAATCCTGGACTTTTATAGCCTTCTTGAAAGGTGGGGAAGGTCAACATAATAGTGCATTGTGCTCCCAGGCTGAATCGCAACTACTTACATTACACGTTCATGTGTTTGTTAGAGAAGCATTTACTACAGGCTGTTATATTTATTGTCTGGATGGAGATGCTCTTTCACCCCAGTAACCTTCGTCATTTTTCCCACAGGCTGCGAGAACACCACCGCGCTGCAATTAAGGTGATTCGTAGGATGCAGTATTTTGTGGCAAAGAAAAAGTTTCAGGTGAGTTGTGAATAGAAAGCTCCTTTTCTTAATAAAACCTTTTATTCTCTTGATTCATTGTTTCTTTTAAAAACTTAAGAGAGACTAGCACTATTCGTATCAGTAATGGTGAGCTACACCCACTATTCTCTCCTTCCTTCAATAGGGTGGTTGTTTAGCAGCAGGTTAGTCAACTGTGGAAACACTGGAAATAGGCTAAAGTCCTGAAATGCTGTCTGAATTAAAATGTTATTTTCTGCTAACGGACTTGACCCTTAACCCTCTGTTATCGCTGTCTCTTTCTCACAGTGCAAACATTCTCATATGTCTCCATTAATTCTGAACTGTATGTTACTGTCATGCCAAGTCAGTAGGATTAGAGATTAAAATACTACCTCAGCCTTGTTTCTGTCTCTTACTCAATGATAATGAACTCCTGATAAGAAACCAGGGTTGAAATTTGTTAGTGCATTGGAAGGTTTCTCCTTCCTTTTCCCTTCTCCCCCCTGCATAGGTGGGAGACCTCCTTCCCAGTTTGTGAGATATCGGTTCTCTTTATTCCTCTAGCCCTCACTGACATAGATTTCCTGTATCACTTGCTGTGATATTGCAATATCATAAGCATTTAACAGTACCTAATTAACCTTGTTGCTTGGTCTGAATAAAAAAATTGTGACTGCAAACTTTCTAAGAACGTGATTTCTAAATCAATTTCATTAATCCAGAAAAACACCTCTCAGAAGCCTTCAGCTTGATTTCAACCAGGTGAATACATACATATATATATATATATATGTATGTATGTATGTATGTATATAAGGAATACATCACTTTACTTAAAAGTATTTAATAAGGGACAATCTCCATAGAACAGGCTTCAGAACTGAAAATTCAGAGAAAGAGAGGGGCTTAACTGCCCATATCCATTTTCATACATGACCGTGCCACTACTGCTTACAATGGACTAAAAATTCTTTCCCACCCTTAGTCTAGACCCCCCAAAAAGGTAGGGTGTCCTTTTTCCTTCAGATTTGAAGGACACAAAGTTTAGGGACAAAAAGATGATGATGATGATGATGATGATGATGATGATGATATCTAACAGTCCAAGAGGTCATTGTTTCTGTAAGGTGATGCTTGCTGCTACTGAAAACTATGATTCTGACTTCCTCATTGAAATTTAGAAGTGCTGCTTGAATTCTTTAGTCATTTTCTACTTTGAATCTTTTTATTTTTACTAAAATTCATGAGCTAATTTATGGCTAAAGCTAAGCTTTTCATAAATTTCTTTCAGTTATGTATAATGTGTTCAGACTGTCACCATTTAGGCTGAAATCTCCCATGTTTGGGGTTTTCTTGTAAGGAGAGCTTTCAGAAAGTTTGCTAGCACATTTCACCTGTTTTTTTATTAGACTAAAATTAAGAAAGGCACAACATTTGCACTACTTGAAAATAGTTTTTATAGCCATTTTGTTTAGAAGATCCTTAACACTCGCTGGCCAGGACTTGTAACTTGACAAGGGACATGGCCCATTCCAAACATGTGTCCACTCCTGTCCTGTGAAAAGTTGCCTAAGCGTGGCCAGTTCCATTAAACTTTAATTTATTCTCTTTTTAAAACCTGACCCTTTGCTCCGTGGTAATTACTGAATCATTGCTCTCATAAATTTAGATCATAAAATATTTGCCATGGTATTAACTAAGCTGCTCAGAAACAAGAAATCTACGCATTATATATCTACCTCCCAAGTGGTATTTGTCAAAAACAGATTTTGAAAATGCCTGAACACTGTGTGCAACATTATCCACCTGGCAAATAAATGAAACTCCCCTGCGGCAGATGATTTGATAGAAGCTGAAAAAGCATTTGACTGAATAGAATGGGACTATTCAGTTCATACTTAAAACTTGTTTGTACTCGGTGTCCAGGTTGCTAATCTGGCTTCTCAGTTGTACTCTCACTTTCACATCTGCAAAAGACCTGGTTTTGGCCATCTACAAAATCTATCAACAAGGTTGTTTCTCATCCTTCTTTAGCAGTCTTTCTTCTTCCTGAGCTATTAATATTAGCTCTTACTAAAGAACTAAAAATGTCAGTTAGGCTGAAGTGAAATGTATCTCAAGCCACTCCTGCGTGCAAATGATTGGCTGCGGTTTCTGTCAGAAGCACAATCTCTCAATAAGAATATATGGGAGATATCTGATACATCTCTGTAATTTCTGAATCCAAGGTTATGACCGAGTTTAAAAATTTGGAGACCGCCAAAGGTACAGTTTCCAAAAGCACCTAAGTAACTTAATGCACAAAGTCACCTTGAAATTCAAGCCACAAGGTGCTTTTAAAAATCTCTCCTGTAATTAAGAGATAACTACTGTCATTATTCTTTCCTCAAAAGTATGTTGTAAATCTGCTTTGTTCTATTGTATGCACATAAAATAGTCATAAGACATTAAAATGTTTAGACATGTGCCAAGTAATGACTGTACAGTTTCTAATAACCAGACCAGTGCAATATCTGAAATTAAGGTAAAGCAGAATATGCTTTTTTTTTATGTAAATTTAAGAGGTCTGCATAGCTGTTTTCTGGTAGATATTTGTCTTCTAAGCTTTTTGTGTTTATGTGAAATGTATCTTCCTAAAGGAAAATTCAGAATTATTTTTTCTTTTAACTATTCAAAAAAACCCGTAATTTCAACAGCAGTCCATTGGACTATTATTATTATTATTATTTATAATTAGCTGGAACATAAGTAATTGCTCAGCCAGCACTTAGAAGCAGTATTTGTTAGAGATTCCACTGAAGCTTTTGGGGAGAGGAAGCATAGGAAGGAGGAGAGGAAGAGGAAAATTTTGCAAAATAAGTCCCAGTGTGAACCCAGCATGGTTCTTAAGCCATAGCAGCTGTTTGCAGGATACACCTGTATGCCTGAATTTGCCTAGATATGTTTTTTTTAAGAGTTCAATTAATAAAAGGGTGATGGCACCACAAGAGCCAAAGTCAGTTAGAAAACAGAGCCTTCCTGTTTTAAAAAAGTTAAATAATATAAATAAAGAGAAGCTAAACAGAGATACAAAGAAATTTCGAAGTACGTGAAAAGTAGTTCTTTGTGAAACATCACACTTGGGCATCATTTCCTCTTTAAAAGAAGGGGGGAAATATATCCTCTCTTTTAAAGTCCATGTCTGAATATAGTCTGTATGTTGATGTCCATGTAAGAACCCAGCTTAATATTGCAAAGAATTTTTTTTTAATGGATGAATTCATGCTTTTGTAAAGTCTGTAGGACTGTTCAGATTGTGTAGCAAAAAGATCATGTTGTACTGGTATTCAACACAAGGCCTGTGCATCAGTGAAGGTGAATGGCTCACGGTTAAGAAAGGATTCTGTAAGACTACAGGTGAAACAGTACTTAGAAATTTGGGGTTATGTAGGCTTCGTTCACCCAACCTACTAAAAATAATTTTCAAATATTAGTTATAAATCAGATGTCTTCAACACAGTCTAACATTACAACGGAGTTTCGGAAAGAAAATCACCTTACTCAGTTAATCCATTTAGCCAGATTCATGATAATAAATAACCTTTGTCTTCCAATTAGGAAAGTTTTTAAATCTCTTAAGACTTACGCACATGCATACAACTGTGATATCCATCACAGATCCAGAGACCTGGGATTTGATCTGATTTCCCTTTGTCATTTTGAAATCTTTTTTTTTTTTCTTTCCATGTAAATTCTTCCTGTTGAGTAAATCAGCTTCCCTCTAAAATATGTTTTAACTTGTGTTACGTTTTTCACCATGGCAAATATTCTATACATAGCATAAACTAAAAATACAGGTTGCAGTTCCACTGATGATGTAACTGTTGCCGGTTTGCTACAATTTCACTGGAAAATCTTGCATTTATAGTCTCATAATTCATCATTTTATGTAATTCATTTGTCATCGTATGAATCATGAATTGTGTGTGTAATTTTTCCTAATCTCTATACTGGGCTGCACCAAACAATGTAGTTCAGAGTGTCCTGTGCTTCAAAGGATGTTCTACCCATTTTATTGGCTGTTATTTGGTTACATTTCCCAGAAATGCCCTTTGCACAGATTCTCTTCTCCCTCTCCCATGTCTGCCTCCCTGCACATGCAGTTAGTAGGGAACAGCAATGGCCAGTGGCGCACATTTAATATTTGGCATTGGCTTCTGTGGCTTTTGCAGTCTGCTGTATATAATGGGGGAAATTTTACCTCATTTGAGAAGATTTTTGCCATGAGTATTGGTTAATTAGGAGAGGGACCAAAGTGAAAAAGAGAAGTAGTTAAGGAAAGCTGTGGGGCTGGCTTCTACTTTTGTTATTTCAATACTTATCCATTGCTTTCTGTAGTTTGGTTTTATTTTTCCCCTTTACAAAACTAACAAGTTGTCAACATCAAGATTATCTTCTCTTAGAAGATCACCTTTCAATATGAAGTAATTACAGAATAATCAGTACTCATTATTACATATCCTATCCTACTCAGAAATTCAGCTTCATTCATAGAATCTACTTACTCCAGATTTTCAGTTCTTGTTTTAAAAAGAAAGAAGCAGCCCAGTAAATGAAGAACAGGCATGGGCATACCTACTCTTTCTACTGTCAGACATCTGCTTCAGAGTACAAGGATGGCAGGAGAAAGATTCTGCATCTTTATTCTTACAGAACAGCTGTTCTGAATCTGGAGTTTTCAAGCTGCACTTCTGGATTTCTCTCTTGCTTGTTTATAGTTCAAAAATAATCCAAGAATTCCTTTTTTTATATATCATCATGTTTACAGTACTTGTCCATGGAAAGACTTACAGGCTTATGCCGTTGTTGAATCATATTTCTTTCTCTGTGGATGTTAGTTATAATTTATATGGGTGTAAGGGGTCGGGGTCCTTGGCAATTCTTCTGTGTGCGCTTTGGTTGGATCGAAGCATTCCCATTCCTGTTTAGCCTTCCACTAGAGAGTGTCTCACATTCACCCAAGGTTTGCAGTTGACTTTGAGGAATCTGGCAGACTGAAGCATAATTTGTCTGATGAAGTGATATTATTAAATGAATGATGTTAAAGTAATGATTCCTAAAATGTGGGAGCTACCTTCCAGGCAGATAAAGGGGATTGCAAGAAGGTGCCACAGCCTGGTTTTTAAATTGTATCCCGCTTTCTTTTGGCTTAAAAAAGAAGGTAGTTGTGACATGGAATTGAGGAAAACCTGCAGCATGCAAAATAAGGTTAAGCAGTGCAGAGGCATCTCCTGCTTTTGAAGTACAGGTCACACAATATTTCTGAGACCTCAAATGGAATACAAATTCCAGTATGTAAACCCTTTTACTTATTCTCAAATCAGGCTAGAAAGGGAAAGTTGTAACTCAGTGTTATCAAGGTTTTTACCAAACCTTAAAAATTATCTTGAGTATCTAGAGACTGCATAATGAATAAGTCCGAAATATAGAATCATAGAATAGTTTGGGTTCTAGTCCAAACCCCATGCAATAAGCAGGGACATCTTCAACTAGATCAGATTGCTCAGAGCCTCGTCGAACCTGACCTTGAGTGCTTCCAGGGACGGGGCATTTGCCACCTCTCTGGGCGACCTGTTCCAGTGTTTCACCACCCTCATTGTAAAAAATTTCTTTCTTATATCTAGTCTGAATCTACCATCTTTTACTTTAAAACAGTTATCTCCTGTCCTATCACAAGAGGTCCTATTAAAAAGTCTGTTCCCGTCTTTCTTATAAGCCCCATTTAAGTATTGAAAGGCTGCTATAAGGTCTCCCTGGAGTCTTCCCTTCTCCAGGTTCAACAATCCCAGTTTTCTCAGCTTTTCTTCATAGGAGAGGTGTTCCTTCCCTCTGAGGATCTTTGTGGCCCTCCTCTGGACCCACTTCAATAGGTTCGTGTCTTTCTTGTACTGAGGACTCCAAGATGGACACAGTACTCCAGGTGGGGTCTCACCAGAGCAGCATAGAGGGGCAGAATCACCTCCTTCGACCTGCTGTCGTATCACTTATTGTTACTGTATTGTTAGACTGATTTGATTAACATCTTTAAGAAAAAGTTTTCTACCAAATCGTAAGTTCAGGTGTTACTGTTCAGTCCAATGTGTGAAGTTTACACCCTACTTCTCCCCTCTCCCCTCTCCTCATCTCTGTTGAGTTAGAGCTTCAGCACTGCTTCTCATGTGTAGCTCTGACACTGATTAGACTCTAGTTTCTAGATGTAGGATCAAGGTATTTTTGCCACTGCACTTCAACAAGTTAATTCACTTGCTTTCTAGTTTATTGCTTAAAATCATGGTCTTTAATGCTACACAAAAGTATTTTTATTACTAACAGGTCAGATTAAGACTTTCCCATGTATGAAGTGCAAATTACAGACACAGGACTTTCTCCCTGGTCATTCCTTGCACCAATATTTTCCCAGTATTTCCCAGTAGATTTGAAAGCTTAGCCTTTGGAAGAGGAAATCAGTCACACACCTTCAGCCAGGACTCTGCTTTAACCTTCCCATGGTAAGAACTGAACTGAGAACTCCACCTGTCTTACTGCTGACTGAGAATAAAGGTTTGCACATGTGAAAGACCTCTTTTCTGTTTGGTGACTGAAGAGTATGAAACCTATTTCCAGAAGAAACTAGGGTGACCACAAACTTCTGAGCAAAGTGCCAGATATACTTTTTTGGCCCCAAGTTCTTTTGGCCTCAATTTTGGTGGGTAATCTCTCAAAAGGCACGTAGATCTGTGGTAACAAACAGGTGGATTAAATCAGAAATGTCACAGTTATTCCACAGAAAATACATGATCATGGCAACAATGAAAATATCTCAACTGTTTACACAGTGTTGAAAGAACTTACTGTTTACACTTGAAAAAAAAATCTGTGTTAACATAGACCATTCCTACCTCTTTGTGGCTTAAAGGCATATTTTTTTTGGTTTTACTTTACAGCAAGCTAGAAAGCCCTATGATGTCCGAGATGTTATTGAGCAGTATTCTCAGGGTCACCTCAACCTGATGGTGCGAATCAAGGAGTTACAGAGGAGGTATGTCAATAAAGTTCAGTGTCTGTATCCATAAACCCCAACAGAGGGATGTTTGTAAATAAGTCAGTGATTGGGCTGGGGGTCAAAAACTGACAGGGTTACATATGCCATATTGGTAGGACTCTGCAAAGCTGTGAAATATAAAATGGCATTCCAGTAAAGTTTTATTTTCATACAGGAAGGAAAAGACAAAGAGCTTAAAAATCTGATGATCAGGACTTAAAATTTTCATTATACTTACATGTATTGCCTCAGTCCCTGCTAGCTTTGACTATACACTGTAATCCCTATTTGTTAGGGGCTGTATTATAGTACAGAGTGAAATACTGTTGCCTGCTCTAGGAGAATTGCACTTAAGAGCAAACTGAGAGATGGCAGGTAGATGACACAAGTAAGCTGCAGAAGAACAAGGGAA
>NW_010156252.1:62314-84819 GCF_000695765.1 Mesitornis unicolor
ACGCTGTTTGTGTGGAAAAGCGATGGCCAAGGGAAAACTTTAGAGTGGTTAAAGAAGCTAAAAACCAATCAAAGTCTAATACCATTTTTGTTTGTTTGTTTGTTTGTTTTTAATTTCAAGCTATTCTTAGCCCAAAGAAACTGCTTTGCTTACAGTACAAGCCACAACGATCTGAACTTCACTTCACTTGTTTGTGAGGAGGTCTACCCCCTCCAGCTAGGGAGAGTGAAGATGCTGGTTCAGGCTGATAAAAACTAAGAATTGTTCCCTTTGTTTTATAGGTTGGACCAATCTATAGGGAAGCCATCTCTTTTTATCCCCATCTCAGGTAAGTTAATGTGAAGGATGTGTCTAAAGTTAATCTGATGAAGATATAATTAATGGAAAATCTTGTTAAAATAATTTTTATGTTGTTGACAAGTTTTTAAACAGCGTCAACCAGTTGTGGTCTGAAGGTTAGGCATCCTCAATATTTAGTCATCAATGCGTTTAAAATAGGGTTGTTCTTATTTAGATATTTAAAGTACCTACTATCCCTGAAGTTTTCAAAGTGCTGGATCTAATCTCTCTAAGACTCACCATATTTTCAATAAAATGGCATGCTACAATTACAATGTTCCTATGAAATCAGTAATATTCACATAGAGCTTTGGTAGCTTTGAAAAGAGACTGGAAAAGGAGCATAAAGTAATAAGTTTGTTTGCGACAAGTCTGGCTCATGAAAAATCTCATTTAATGTCATTTTCACACTCATATTTCTGTATGACTTATAAGGGGAAACGTGAGAAAATGTTACAAAATGTATTGTTGAAGTTGTCTGTAGAGTCTTTTGCATAGTGATAGTTTATTTTTAAATGGCAATTGAAACATTAGCAACATTGAATACAGTTTTCTTCTCCCAGATTAAAGCATAAAACTAAGGTTGAAAGTGCCTTAAACTTAAGGGCTATTAAAAGCCATGGCATGGGCTAATGCTATAAAAAGAAACAAAAAGCTGCTTTTAAGGAATAAAACTACCAGCCTGGCAAAGGTGTTCAGTTGCACTGCGTTGGTGGGCTAGTTAAACCCACCCTGTTGTGGCTTGCTGCTATTTTGTTATAACATCATATATTAATTTGAAAATGTTTCTTGTTCCACAGAAAAAAGCAAAGATAGAGGGAATAACACAATTGGTGCCAGGCTGAACAGAGTGGAGGACAAGGTAAGCCTCAGTTAGACTGGCAGCGAATGAGAATATACTCTGTGATTGAACACTGCTTGTTTCATAGGATGTGGGGAAAAAATGAGCTTAAAATAGAATTGAATGCTTGGCTTTTCCAGGTGACAGAGAGTAATTGTTGTTGCTGGTTGCATTTTTGGTTCTTGTCATTTTAACAGAATAAGGAAAAACAGACTTTAACTGATTTCAGCCTCTTTCAGGGCTTGCTTAGGGGTTTGATTTTTAATTGTATATATTACACATGTCTCAATGCTCTACTTCCTTCCTCCACCCCTCCCCCACCCCAACCCCCATCATTCTTTTTTTATCTTCCACAACAGATAAAAAGCTCTGTTCCTTTAATACATCAGTATATTATGGTCCCTGAGATTTCCCTTTGATCGTTGCTCTGTTGTTTATATAACTCCACCTACAATTCCTTAGAGAGAGTGAGAGCAAATCTTATTCTGTCCTGGTTTCCATTCCTTATGACAAATGGAGTTTCTCCTTTCAAGTGACATGAAGCCATAAAATAATCAGACTTCTATAATCTCAAATTAACAGTTAAGTGCTTTGTAACCCTTTATTTCAATGCTGGCTGTGCTTGAAAAGTTAGATGACAGGTAGAGCTACGTCATTGTTTAAAAATATAGGTTTGCCTATGTTGATATTAAGGAAAGAAAGAAAGAGTTAAATGGTCTGAAAATGGTCTGAAACCTTTACTGGTCTCTAATAGTGATTTGGTGTAGGGGTGAAAGAATTTCCTCACCTTAGGATTATTTCGTTTGTGTATCTAAACTGTTCATCTGGCATTAAGGAGTGAATGTTTTTCTTGAGGGAAAGAATTTCTTCCACACTGCAAGTATGTAACAACCTAATGAAGGATTTGTTCTGAAGAAATATCCAGCAAATAACCTGCAAACCAAAAGACGTGTGAGTAGCACATCCCAGCAGACGCAAACAGATCACCCTGATTTATGTCGATTCATTTGTGACATATCCATACCTTACACACTTCTCTTTAAATACTCAAGATAAACTTGTATGATAGTACTCAGAACTGTACTTCAATCTGTTGGAAATAAATGGCATTTCAAAGGGAACAGGTGCCTTTTGGTATGTAGGGTGACACACCAAAAGGGTGAAGTAGAAGGCAAGAAGGTACAGTGCACCTTGCACAAAGAATCCTTGTGCCGTGCTCACTCGAGTTTCTGGTTGGTAACTGTTCTTACACCTTGAAACTCTTTTCAGAAAGTTTGAATTACATTTATTTGTTTTCTCTCCATAATGTCAACTAAGAGTGTGGAAGACTAAAAACTGTCTTGTGGCTTGTGACAAAGAGCAATGACTTTTCAGTTTGGACAAATAATTCTCAAATGACAGCTAAAATAGCTTCTCAATGCTATTTGTAAAACCTCCAATGAGTCTGGGAAAGCTTTGGTGTTGTACTGGCCCAAAGATAAGCTGTTTTGGGGTTATTAATTACTCTTTTTACATCCTTACAAATAAGTACACTGTGACTTTATAGTGACTGCTGTTTTATGTCTTGTAATGGGACTGTAAAACACTCCCTGTTTAATTTTAGTATAGCAGGGTTAAATTTTAGCCTTGTTTTAAGTAACAGACCCTTCTTTCTTTGCTGTTGCATGAGGTCATCTGTGGTTTCAGAGTTGTATGTTATCTGCCCTATACAGCTAGTCCTATCTGCAGGAATTTTATCTGAAAGTAGCTGAAAGGCTAAAAATAGAGAATTTCGGTTGGACCCAGCAAACATGACAGCACACTGGCAACACTGAAATCACATTTTTGCCGCAGCTGCAGATGGTGACCAAAGCTTGTTTTTTGGTATTTTTGCTCTCAGAGATTGGCCTTCTCTTTCCCATAAAGTACACGATGCAGTTAAATGCTTCCTGAGCTGAGCACTGTAGAAAGGATATCTGTATCAGCTGGTTTTTAAGGTGACTACATATTTTAAAGAGCTACATCCCATTTGGTTTGTGAATTACTTTTGAGTCTCAGACTTCTGAAGGACAGATTTTAAGTGCTGCAAGGCTAGTGTTAGCACCTAACCACCTTTTGTGCGTTTGAAAAATCTCCTTTAAGTAATTTTAAGTTGAGCTGTAGCCTTCTGAAATCATTTGGACACTCCCGCTACAGCAAGAAATTACATGGTATTTCCCATGCCACAGGAATAAGCTAAATTCTTCTAATAGTTCTTTCTCAAGGATCCTTAGTATGCTCCTTGCAGCAGAATGCTGCTGTACAGTTGTCAGAAAGTTTGTGTTAAAGCAGGAAGAGAAGAAACCACAAACTTTCATTTTTGAAACTTCTGAGTGCTTCTCCGTATGAATGTCTGCTGTCAGCACAGGATCTGCTACTTGCACATCACAGAGGAAGAACCCAATGTATATTCCTATAGACTTTTGTGGAGGGGATTTTAAATTGAAAAGTATTCACAAATAAAGAGAATTCTGTCTTCAAGAGTATTTAATCGTGTTTCAGGGACATCATGTCACTCTTGCAAAGCTTTCGTACTTGTGACAGAAGTGAACACGCTCTAAAGACGTGTATGGCTGGCAGCAGAGAGGGGATGGCACATGAAAAGGGCATTTTGAAAATAAAATGCTTAGAGTCAAACAGCAGTGCATTGGCAGGAATTATGATACTTTATGGCACAAACCTGAATTTCCAAGTATTTAAATCAGAAAAAAAATCATGTTTTCTTATTTTATATTTAGGAACACGTTCATTTGAAGGAGAATCCTGTAAAGTTGTTTGTCTTGCGTACTGAGTGAAACCTTGAGCTTGTAATATATATGTTTTGTGATAATATAACTAAAGATTGTTTCCTAATATGCAAAAGCCAGGAGGATGAATCACACTTGCAGGAACCTTCCTGCAGATTCCTTCCCGTAGAATTTTATAATTTTGGCAAGCAACTGAAAAGCTGGCTTTGTAAATGTAACTAGAAACTGCAGAACCCTATAGGCCTTCGTGAAAAGAAATCACGATCCAACACGTAGTCTCAGCATGTTTTGACTTTGCCATTGTTCTCTGTTGCTTATAAAGCTGAGGGTAGCAAACAGTATCATCTTCTAAAGGTGTATTGCCACAGCTGAGTGCAGGCAGTCACAGCGCCCGCCATGCCCACACCCCAATCTGTTGGGACACCAGCCAGCTGTGGTCCAGAAGGCATGTAACTGCAGCAGTATGGTGCCTGGCCTGAGCTCATAAACCCCGCTAAGCAGCAATGGTCCAAGTGTGTGCATGTAGATACACTGATCCGGTCCCTCAGAGAATGTTGTTGAGCAGGATTACAGCAGCAAATCCATTTATTTGCGGTGACCAGCCTTCTCTCTTTTTATCCTGAAACATCTGTGAATCACTGTTCAGCCTACCCTCTTTAAGAAACCTGGCCACTGCTGGCTTGCTACCAAAATCAAAATCGAAAACAGTTTTTCCAGATAGGCACAGCTGTGTGTGCAGCGCTGTTAATCCTCACGCAGAGCATGCTGCATGCCAGTGGTTTAATGCTGGGTGTGCCCAGCAGCTTCTTCCAGGAACAAGCCCACAGTGAACTCAAGAAATTCTGTGCGCTACATCTCCTCTTCTCTTTTCACTGCTTTAATTTTAGCTTGGTTATAAATGACTGTAATACTAACTTTTTAGAATAAATTCATCTGTCCCTTTTCAACCTTTCAGTGACCATTAATTTAGGTATAACAGGCGCAGCTTGCACTTTTCAGGTAGTGAGCCAGGCTTGTTGCTTGGCTGCCCTAAGATGATTCAGTCTTAAATATGGGCATTGCACAAAATAATCTAGACTATACAGTGAGGGCGAAAATTGGCAGTCCTTGGAATCTCGACAGGCAGTTGTGCCTACATACCAGACTGCCCTAGATGTCAGTAGGTCCTGCCTATGGACCTCCCAGAGTAGAATAACGGAACCTAGATATAGAAAAAGAAATAATTAAAGATCATTCTGAGCAGTAGACATTATGCTCTATTCTCTCTGAAGTTGTTCTAAAAATAGGACTTAACCTTGTGCAATGATGTAGACACTTTAAAATTTGCCTTTTAATAATAGTTATAGCAATCCAAAGCAATTTTCTGGGTGTCCCTTCTATATATTCAGAACTATTCCTGTATCTGACAGTAAGTACAGTATTAATATCAGTACTGCCAAGGTCATAACTAAAATCTTATAATAGTCCTTTTCAGTTATATGGAACTTTAGGAGTAATGCTACGTACTGCTAAATTGCAAATGGTAGAGCTTCAAGTGGAGATTTCTGTTAATACAGAAGGTATGTAGTAGTGAGACATGTGACACCTTTTAATGCAAATCCAGCAATTCTGCAAGACAATACTCATGCCACGTATTTGCACATTTGGCACGCTTAGAGCTGAAAATGTGAATCGTTATATTCTGACTCATATTAAGCCAAAGATCAACATGCAGAACTTTGAACCTGCAGCACAGAACTGAACAGAGAATCGTCACTTTGTCAGATTTACTTTACAAGCAGATTGCACCACTTTTTAAATGAATTAAAACCAATGTGTCATGTAAAAGAATCTGCTTTACCTTAAAATAGATGCTACTGTGCTGCTTGAGTTGCCTACTGGAAATCTGAACTGATCTTGGAAACCAAAACTGAAGGGAAGTTCTCTACTTTGCAGGGTTCATTTGAGTTCTGTTATGGTGATTTGGTTTTCTGTCTTCCATCTACAATGTCTTTGAGTGATTGTTAAGTGTATAGATCCCATGTTCGGTAAAAAGGTAAGGATATGATATATATATTGAATACATTTTCACTGCGAGTGCTGAATATGGAACTTTTAAAGATAAATAAGCGCAGAGGCTTTATCTGAGGTAGCTTTCAAAAAGTGGTGGAGACCTGTATGTTACAACATTTATATAAGCGGTATGATATTTTCCTCTGGCTAAATAATTTTCTGTAGTTGTTTCACCAGAGTGCTGATTTTATCCGTATGTGTGTTAGAAACCAGTTTGGCTGAACCCTGTTAAACACAGTCCAGATAAACAGAATGACCATTGATAAGTCAAAATCAGTTTCTGATTTTACTCTTGCTCTTTCCTGCTCTTGCTTTCTAATCAACTAATAGTTCCCCATTGCAAAGGGTTTCATATGTAATTTATCTACCTTGTTGATTTGCTTAAAAATATATGAACTTGAGTTATATGTTGGAGAGGAATTTCACTGTAACGTTAATGAATTTGCTGGTTTATTGTATCAAAAAGTAAACTACAATCATGCCGTTTCTAATACTGAACTCCCAGCTCATCAGCACAGAAAGGTTTATTTGATGCTCCAGAGCCCATTAAAGGTGATGGGAGTCCTTCCTTTGACCTGGCAAGCTGTGAAGCAGTCCTTTTAATCAAAACAAGCCAACATTTCAGCCTGCCTTTATCAGCATAGGCAAAAGCATTCAGCTTTATCAAAGTTGTATGCCTTTAGAAGGATTTCTTCTTTGGTTAATGTGACAACAGATTTGCTCAGTAACACAGATGTGTTACTTACACGACAGCATTTTTGTAATAAATGGAAGTATAAATCTGTACACATATTTGTCTCATTATTGGATTCTTCATATTTACAATCCTAAGAGCATACATTAGGTAGTTTAACATTTTACTTAGAGAAGTACTATCTCATCTACCTATCCTGGGTTCAAAATTATCAGGTTTCATGTTGACAGCTTGTTCACCTAAAAGAATTCTTTGTGTGTGACAGATCTCCCAATTTTCTGTGAAGTATCTGCCTTATCTAACATAGGCTCAAACCTTGGTGGTGTTTTCGGTCTATTTTTATGACATTCTGTAGCCTGTTGAAGCAGTTACTGTGCTTCCTGGTGTAGCATAGCAATTAGTGCAAACTTCGAAAAGGCTTTGATTGGCAATGGCTTTCTTGCACAGCAGTATGAATGGTTAGGGACATTTTGGCTTTATTTTTAGTGGAATAATGATACTGAAAAATTGATAGTAAAAAACTGACAAACAACTGTCTTTCTGGTCAGTACTGGAAACCATGGTTAGAGCCATGAGTCACCAGCTGGAAGAGATGGCTTCAGAAAGTGTCTGGCGTGGAAATATTCAACACTTTGCAGGCTGAACACATGTGAGGCAGTTCAGGTATTGAATATTGGCCATTTCTGCAATAGGTGTGTGAAGATTTGCCTTCCTGATAGCTAGACACAGAACAAAAACCTATGGCTTTGGATCGAAATTTTAAAAGATATGCGAAATCAATAAAAGACAAAGGAACCACTGCCAAGTAGTTACTCATCTTGTATATAGTCCTTGCAATAATGCAAAAGTAATAACCTGGGGGATGTGGAGGAATATTTAGAAGCATATGGAAGATTAAGTATCCCTATTAATTTAATCCTTAGTCTTTTTCCAGATGCTGAATTACAAGCATACGGAAGCAATTTTGGTGCTGAACTTCGTGATGGAAGATGCCCATTTTCTAGAAATTGGACTACAGCTAAGCACATCTTTCATCAGCCAGGGTCATTAGGCGGCCTTAAAATTTTAATAGCTTTGCTCTCACCAATCTGATAACATTTCAGTGGGTAAACAAAGAAAACTGCAGATTTCCATGTCCAGTATCCTATGCACTCCATCTCTCCGGCTTCAGTGAAATAAAATTATCACCCATACATGTTAAAAATGAAAACCAAAAATAACTACTTGTGGGGTTCACTGCTGCCAGAAGCTTTGGTAGCCAGAGTAGAAACAAACTGAGAGATTAGGCAAAGGCATAGAGAAGAGCTCACTTGAGGGTTATTAAACAGGATGTCTGTATGTAAACTCCAGTTTAGCAAGTGCTTTAAACAGTAGTCAGTGATGAGTTGGTAAAAAAAGAAAAAGCATTATTTTATGTACATGTACTCTTTACGCTCTTTTTTTAAGACTCTACTACAAGCCTTGCACCAGAAAAAAGATAATGGTGGGAGATAAACTTCAGTCTTGTTGGATGTAACCCTCTTTGTGCTGGGACTGGTTTGTTATACATAGCTGCTTGGGGCTGGATTGGGTCACCCATCCAGCCACATGTAGCTCAAAATTACTGTCCAGTGTCTTAAACCTGACCCATTTACAAGGGTCATGGAAGCAGACTTTGTGCCTGTCTAGAGGACATTTATATTAGTTTCTGCAGCACCATACCTTGAAGACTGTAAGGTCTTTGGAATACCATTCATTTGCATCCATTTGTTAGCACTAACTGTACCTGTTTGAAGCTCATTAAATCTTACTCCAACACAAATTAAAAACAATCAATTTTTGCATTAATGTAGAAAGTTTTTAGTGTACACAGTGTTAAGTACTACCTATAATATGTAGAATATTATCTAGGTGCAGTCAATTAGATATAGTTACAGACCTGGCCTACAGAGCAGTGTTAAAAGCTATCATGATGTTTTATGTCTGTTTCTGAAGTGTCAGCTCTTGGATCACAGAAAATATGATTATACATTTTAAAGAAACCCCGCAAATCTAGCATCTGAACTTAAATAGCCACAGACAATGAGGATACTGCAGCCTAGTGGGTGCCAACTCCTGAGCTTATTTGCAGGAATTGAGAGTATATGCTCTCTCAACCCTGTAAAATAAAGTTAAACAAGACAATATATTAACTGTATTCTAAAGAACAGTGGCTGAAGGTAGTTCAAGCTCACACACAGCTGCTGTGCTAGTGCTCAAAAGCAACGACCATCTAAGCTCTGGTCATTCAGTCACAAGCAGTCATCTGTGACACTCCTTTATGTATTTTATTAAAAGCAACACAGCAAAAGTTAAATTCTCCTAAATAGAAGACTTCCTGTTTAAGTGAGTTGCTATTGGTTTTATCCCAGATTTCTAATGCTTCAGGATGCAGACAATAGATGGGAAGCATGACACTGAAGGTAGAGGGTGAACCTTTACAAATACAAAGTGGGTTGTTTGCTTGTTTGTTTCTTTGTTTTAAATCTCATTTATTTCTTCCCTGTTTGAGATCTTATTAATGACTTTTGAATTCCTAACACTGGCAATGGCTGCATGCTTGTGATCTGCACAGCTGTCTACTTGCTTATTAAAAGCAGAAATCCTAGAGGAATTTTAGGTAACAAGCAATATAACCTTTAAAATCTAGGAATTTTGGAGCAAAAATGGAGAAATGAAATAATACATTACCAGTTGACAATCTTTAAAAAAGTCTTCAGATCAGTTGCTGGGGATCAGCTGTTTGTGTTTATATTTGAGCAGGTATGCGTTTTATTAAATGACATAAAGTCTGTTTTGTCTGGCATTCAAAGACAAACCTAAGCGAGATTTGAAATGTAGCCTCTGTCATTCTTGTTCATAGACTGTTTACATTTGGTGTGGAATGGAAATTCATGGTCACTATGCTGAGACAGAATGTGGAACGGTTCTATGGACTGAATACACTCTAGAGCGGATGAGAGAAAAGAGATTTAAGTGAACAACTTGTGTGCACAGTGTGCTACACAGGAGACTTTTTTTTGTCTTTCTTATACAGTAAAGGAAAAAAAATAACCATAAGATCATCTCTTCATTTTATTCTTGTCTGTGTGTGTGTGTGTGTGTGTAGCAGATGAGCAAACAAAAAACATTTTAACATGAATGGCAAATTTTGGTTTTGATACATTACAGTGAACCTTTACTGAAGTTAGATGTCTCAAAGTTGAAATTGTTCTTTGTCAAAGATCTGTTTTTAGAGTGATCTCGCTGGAATTAAAATATTTTATTTTCATTTGCAGTTGAGTATCAGGGAGGAAAAGTGCATGGAGTTGAAAGGACTCTATTCAGGCTGCAGTCTTTTCAGGTTGGAATCTATTCAGCTCTTGGAAAAGATTCAGAGTAAAGGAAGGTATACTCCCTTTCTTACGCAAAGTCCTTACCTTCTGTCACCCTATCTGCTTCCCCCACCCTCCCTCCACATAAAAACTGCAAAACAGACATGATCCGGTGTTGCTTAGATTGCAGGAAGAGAAATAGGAGAAGGAGCCTTTGCTCTCTGACTCCTACTTAGAGCTATGGGAGTCAGAGGGAAGATAAGAAGAAAAATCAGCAGTCAATACAAAGTAGAACATGAACACCTGATTCAAAGTATACCTACCCATCCCAGAGCTCAGGAAACCAAGGTGGCAAATATAGTTTCCTCAAATCCTTCTCTGTTCCTTTGTCCTGTCCACTGGGGTTGTGACAAAACCACAATTCATCTTTCAATAACAAAAATCAAGATTTGCATTACTTCTATGAAAATCTAGAACAAATATAATTACAATGACTTTTTACACATCTTTAAAATATCCCACAATTTCAGCAGTTAGCAGAGGGCTGTGAACCCATGTCACAGATTCTCTTTCTATCCCAAAGTAACTGATACTACACTTAGTAGCGCCAGCAGCCCAACCTGGCAAAGTCTGATTGCCCTTGTATGCCATGGGCATGATAGTCTGGCGAGCTGCCTCCCTTTAGGATCAACTTTTGTTGCAGTAGCTTCATTGTGTTCATCATAGCATGAGAGCTCCTGCTCTGACAGATTAAACACAGAAAACAGAGAAAGGAAGGGAAAAAGAAATATTGCTTCCTTCTTTTACAGTCAGGGTGCAGGAAGTGACTTGCCCAAGATATCACAGTGGCATCTGCAGCACAGCCAGGAATTTAACTTAAGCCATGTCTGGGACTTAACCACAAATCAGCATTCCTCTTTGTTATTGTGTTTAAAAGTCCCTCTAGTTTTCAGTAGTTATATTGGCCAGTGCACTGTTCAACATAATCATAGCCTATTAATACTAAAACCATCCAGTACTTGAGAACAGCATATATAAACACATAAACCACACCAACCCAGCCAATATAAATCTACTGGGACTATTTTAGACAGTAGATTTTAAATCATCTAGAAATTAATCTACTAACATCATTTTGTAGCCCTGGAGCCTAAGGGTGAAGAGGACTGAACATACATGACACAGAAACTGTCCTATGAATAGGTGAAGCCAAAGAAATTATATTAAATACTGTATATGCACAGCCAAGCAGAGACAAATATTCAAGTGAGTTCAAATATTCATGTAAGTTTCTATTTTAAAAGTCTTGGATCCAGCATTGCTCGCCATTGACCCTTCTGCGACATCTGTTAATCTTGGGTTTATTTCAATTTCTTCTTTTCTCTTTTTTAAACAGATGACTCCACTTAAATCAACACTTGGTTTCCATTAGACAGATAGAAGGTGATTCACTTAGTAACATGTGCATCTTTATCTACTTAAGTCCTAATAGCCTTAATATATCAAGGAAGCTGGTGTGATTAACAGCACTAAAGGCTTTGTCTGACACTTCAGCTAATAAATACTGCCCTTTGTCCAGATATAGAAAAAGAGTGAATAAATACATTGTATTCCCAAACTGAAAGTGTGTACAGCCTTATAAATACTCTAAAATTATCCCTATAAAAATACATGTTGACAATAGAAGTTACATCTACATATATGTCTGTGTTTGTACATGTCTACCAATCCAAGTGTGGGTTGGCTCCGTGTCCTGCCCGGGCTGTCCTTTTTCATCATTTCACGATGGAGCCACCATTCGTGTGTGATGTTCCTCCTGTTCACTTGAGCTTTGTGCAGATTCTTTGATGGTTCTTTGTTTCTGGTTGTCATACCTTCTCTGTCCCAGGGTAGTTGACTATGTGAGTGCTACTTGTGCCACTCTAGTTAATGCTGGCAACATCTGACTTGGCTTGATTATCATGTATGATAATCCTGCCAAATGAAGCAGTCAAAACAAAAACCCCAAGAGTAAAATATATTTTAAATGTCAGCTTGAATAGAGATGGGGTCCTTGTTTCATCGTCGCTGAAGTTTTCGAGAAATTTTCCAGTTGTGACATCAGTGTCTGTGATTTCACGCACTGGTCGTTAGAACACTGAAGGAAGCCTTTATTCTGCTACCTTCAAGTTTCTACGAAGTTTCAACTAGAGGAGTTTTACAGGAGAACACCTTAGAAAGGAAATGGGCAAGGACAATTTTTGCTACTTCTCAAAAAGAGAATGGCTTGGCCACAATCATTGATCTTCTACCTCTGTGTTTGCTTCGTGCTACATAAGGGAGTTTTGGCCAAGCTTTGAGGACAAATCATCAGTCCCACAGAGATGTTGCCATCAACTCTCAGCGGAATTTTGGTAGCAGAAGTGACTGGGGAGGAACGCAGTGCCTTTTCACTGATGCAAAGGAGCAGTGGTTTCTGCTGCAGCACAAACCGCATGCTCTTCCATCTAACACAGTGCACTGCAGGCATGCTTGCCCCTAGCCCAGAGATCCATCTAGCAGCATCTGGGTGGCACGGCAGCCACACGTGACTCGTTTGCTTGGGTGTGATACTTTGCAAAGGTCCAGCCATTTCTGGTTTTAGCAGGGACAGAACTGGGTCAGCTATCTTTGCAGCACGCTTTTGATTGGAGCTGACTTGACGTGATGCCCCCTATGAATGGGTCATTCATAGGCTCCTCCAAAGCTGGTTCTGAATCTGAGCCCTCTGAATCTTTGTGTAGAGGAACTTCTGAATCTCATGGCAGCTACAATAAAACACAGTGGAAAATAATTTCCTTTGCATAGATAAAGGGGAGGAAGATGATTAGTTAATGGTGCTACACTTGGGAACAAAATGGGCAGTAATTCCTATAAACAAGGCCACCTTCATTTATGTTTTTTTATGTGCACTGGCTGTACCATTTCAGTGAAAAACCAATGACAGATCATCATACCAGATGATAGTTTGGAGTAAGTGTTTTGGTTATGAGTAGTTGTGATAAATCTAGAGAGCCTAACTTGATGTATTATATTTTGTGCCAAGTCCAAATAGTTTCTATTTTTTTCTCCTATCACTTTGATATCTCTTAACAGTGAACAACACAGGTGAGCTGTCGTTCAGTCCTGAGATGGCTGCTGCAATAAAAACCTGACCAAGCACAGTGCACATGCATAGCAGTTGTTTACAAATGCTTCACTGGTTTTAATGACTACAGGATTGGCATCTTTTCTTTCCACTGCTGGTGAAGGGGCTGTGAGATGAGGGGAGGAAAGCAACTCAACAACTTTTATATGACTTTGTTTTTTGTTGTATGGCATATCTGAAGATATAATTAAATTGGGACATAAGCAAACTCATCAGATACTTCAGTGACTGCTGCATTTATATTATTATTCAAAGAGCTACCTGTTAAAGGAGTGTGAATTATACTGTGAAACAAAGTCCTAAAACAATTGACCTTAATTTTCCTGCACTAAAGTTCCCCACACACTCCCCACACCCTTCCTGAAAGATGTTTGGGCTAATTAATTACTGTGAAGCAAATAAGTGTTAAACTGATAAATGCAGCTGAAAAACTTAGAGAAAAGTAAATTGCTCCGTCTTCAGATGCACAGAGGCACTCGAGGAGTTGAAGTCTCTGGGATCCATGGCCTCTTTGCAGTGCAGAAACATCATAATATAACAGAATTAAGGTAAAAGTCCAGCCCTCACTTGCTAATAATTTCAGTTCAGTTTCCTCTCCAGCTGCCCTGCATTTTTCCACAGCTTTGACCTGCATCATAATCTTGAATATGCATCTTGACCCCTCTGAGCTTCTGCTCCTGAGTAAAGCCTGGGGTGCTCATCTAGGCTGTAAGCTCTCTGAGCTCCAGCCTTCTTGTGTGTTTATCTGTCACTTTTCTGTTTTCTAGTGGATATTATCAATGCCAAACAGTATTCTAGCCTGGAAGATTTGTGTTTTAGAGATGCCTAGGCTTTTAAACATAAAATAAAAAAAATGTAAATTTGTTACAGCAGTAACAAATCAAAACATAGGAATTTTCTATGCTAGATAAATAACTAGTACAAAGCCAGTAGTACTGTGAAAAACAGTAAAGAACTTCAGAAATTGTCACAGAAAAATGTGGATTCGTCCCTTTTAGTAGTACAATTAGAGTGAAGGAAAAATTTAAAAAAAGAAACCTTTTATAAGATGAATTATTAGAGGTAAAATGAGTTAAATATAGGTACAGAAAAATGCAATTGATACTTATGTAGTACTGTTTCAAAAACTTTGTGTGATGTTTTGATTGCTGTTTGTTCTGCAGGAAGTTATTGCTAACCTTGGAAAAGGCAGGCGGGATAACTTTACAGTGAGATCCCTTTTGGTAGAAGAGCCTTACAGTTACAAGTTCACAATTAAAATAAATCTTGTGAGTAATTTAGGTGATCTCCTTGACAATATATAAGGATTTCTTTAGCGTAAATGGACATCTGCAGGGTAGGCTATGTACTGGTCACACTAAGAAATGTTTTCTCTTCAGGCCACAGGTGCAGAAGTGTAGGAAGTTTAATTAAGGATGAAATTGTATTAGCAAAGCTCAGCTGGCAATTATTGGGCACCAACTGACTTATTAGGGATCTTCTCTCCTCCCTCTATCATTCCTAAATCCTCTTCTCACTGCTGGAATAGTTCTTCCTTGCATGAGGCCAAGGGGGCTGGGGCCAGAGCGTGTCTCCTTACCGTACCGGTGAGTACTTGCATTGAATGCTGTGACACCTCCCTTGCATGAGGCCAAGTGGGCTGGGGCCAGAGCATGTCTCCTTAGCGTACTGGTGAGTACTTGCATTGAATGCTGTGACACCTCTGAACTTGCAGCAGCTTGAATCTTGCTTTTAGCCTGGATCCCCAGAGCAGTTGGAGGGCATTAAAAAAAAAAAACAGTGGTGCCAACAAATAAAAATTCCTTCCTAGTTTCAAAAAAATTGTCTGGTAAAGTGTCAGAGCACATCCAAAAGTTCCTTGGGTGTTGCCCTGATTCTTAGAGATGCAGAAGGTGGAAAGTAATACTGGAAGCATGTGAGAGGGCTCTCTCTGACAGGACAATGTGTGTGCACATATGTACGTACTCCTGTTTACCTCTAGCAAGCCTTGAGCTCAGAGAGTTGTAAGCTCTTCTGACCTCTGTTTTAAACCTGGAAGAAGCAGAACAACTTTAACAATACAAAACCCCATTTTCTTGTGCTTTACCATAGAAAATCCTCCTCTCCTATGAAACTGAGAAGTTTGCGCTCCATAGTAAATAATAATGAGGATTATTGTAAAAGACTCAGGTTACTTCTGCCCTCCTCGTAAGCTTTCCTTCATTTCGTCTTAGGTTTGTTTTGTACCAAAATGAAGCTGTGAGATACACACATTGAAGAGAAATCAAAGTCATGCTTTCATCCGAGTCATGAAGCTAAGCGGTTGGCTTGCTGCTACAGGCATCTGCAGGCACCTTGTACTGTAGTGCAGTAGTGTTATGACTTGGAGGCCTAGCTATTTTAAATCATAATAGTGACACAGTATGCATGCTTTCTTTCAAAAAGCCTGGGCAAGCCACGCTGAGCTGATTTTCTTGGCACACTGTGTACCTATAATTTTGTCTTACAGTTTGTAATGTAGATATCTGGGCACAGAGTCAAAAAGCCCCAATGAATATATAAAATTTTTTTTCGAAAACACAACAACAAACTCATTCCTTGCTTTTAGATTGATAATATTCCTTTAACACCTATAGATGTTTAAGAACACAGAAAATTACAGGGAGGGGGGAGGTTGAGGAAAGAAGTATTATGACTGTGGAGGATGTTTTGAGCTTTTTTTGGTAAGATTGTCAAGGTGTTTTGTTAGAGAATTTCTCTGCCATGATTTTGGTTCCCTGCTAGTATGCTTACAGTGACTGGGTTACTCAGGACGGCTAGAAATAAGTGATGACCTTTCATGAAAAGCCATGCATGTTCTGTAATAGTGGTCAGCTGAACTGACTTTCTCCAGAAGAATTGTCTAACGGACACAGTTTATCCTGTGTCTGTTTCCATTGTTCGTGCTTCTAGGGGAAATAAAGCCACCATAGGAGGATCTAGCTCTGTTGCTCTCTGTTTTATCTCTCAATAGCCTGGTTTTTAGAGGTGGTGGCAGACGCTGTGTGTGCTCAGCATCACTTCAAAAATCTGCCCCTGCCACTCCTCTGGAAAGGAATATAATGCCATATTGGCTGCACATGGCTGGACAGAGCTGCTTTTAACACTGAGGACACTGAGCATCAAACCCATCCTTGCTAATCTCTCTGAAAACAGAGAGAGTAGAGTTCAACAGGGTTCTCAAACAAACTGTAATTTGGGATAATGGTGTAATTAACCTTATGATAATAATGTGATATGGATAAGCATGGGTAGCTGCATCAGGCTCCATTCAAGTAGAAACAGGAGACCCAACTTCAATTGGAAAGTGACTAAGAGGGACCTTTCTGTTTCTGTTTTCTATTAGTTGTATGAGATCAGTAAATGCTACCTATGCTATCAGGTATGAGGCTGAGGAAGAGTATGTCCTGCTAATACACTTTGCTTTTTGTGTACAGCTGCAGGAAACTACCCAAGCCTGAATATAAAGAAAAAAAGCGGGTGAGGGGGAGTTGACTGCGTTTTCATTTGCATATTTTTGATAGAAATCCATCACTGTATTGGAGTATTACAAATGAGAACTTTTTGTGCATGCACTGTTTGGTCATCACTAGCTATTTGCAGTGCATCAATAATCAACTACTCTAAAACACGGTATTGAAAGAGATTGCTGTGATCAAAAGTTTCCATATTTTCTCAGTGTTTTGGTTTTTTTCTCCACTCTGAGAAGAGGTCTTTTCCCCACAGTGGGGAACGGTATGTTGCATCCATTTTTTTTCTCATCTTCCTTTTCACCTCAGATTTGTCCATTTCCTATGACTGCTGGCAGTGGTGCTTTCCGTAAGTGTTTAGATTTGACTGCTTCTGTCAAAGACTTTCTGACGTTATCCTTCTTTACCAGAGGCAAGAAGAAGAGGTTAGCTTGGTTTTGGTTCATGGTAGTCTGTAGACCTACAGTCCTTTCAAAAGTGTGATCAGTTTCCAGACAAGAGGATCTGATTTCTGAAAATTAGTCTCTGTAGCTAGTTGTAAGAAGGCATATTGGTTAAAGTTTACAACCTCTCTTTGTTTAGCCTCTGGAACACTGTCATGGAGTCTCAGGTTTCCTGTATTAAGAGAGATCTGTATTCAGTCAGAAGGTACATGAAGACTGCAGGGAGAATGTCTCTTTCAACATTGAAATCAGCTTGGAGTCTTTAAGATCCCAGCAGCGCTTTGTCTCAAGAGAGCATTGAGCAGGTAGAGTTCCTAAAAACTTCAGGAGGGCAAAATAACCACCCTTGAACAAAACAAAACTTCAGAAAATACTGAGCAGGAAGAAATTTTCTGTAAATCTGGTGATCCTTATGAAGTTCCCTGTCTCTTGGGGAATCAGAAGAGGTGAGGGCTACCCACATCTTACTTTGCTTCCCAGTCCTGTGTGTTTCAGTTGTTCAGATACATAGACATTGGGAATGGTATCTTGTGCAAAATACCTTGATGCACTATTGTTCTGGGAGCAAATGCACCTTGAGTCTGAGGATTAAGGATCTTAAATATTTATTGCTGAAAATGGAGGATTCACCTTGCTCCTATCTTCCTGAAACTCAAAGTGTCACTCTACAATTACTAAATCACATTCACATGTTACTCCAGGGTACAGAAGCTTTGCCTCAGGCAGAATACAAGACAGGAAGGAAAGAGCCAAGCTCTTAGAGACACTGCATTCAAGTAACAACTTATAGTTGCACTGGCAGAGATGCAGTAGTGACGATCTGTGTTTTTGTAAACTCATTTTCTTAATTTCACCAAATTAGTGAGGAAATACATCTCCTGGTTTGTTTCCCCATTTATCTGTTGGTGCATTGTAGCCTTTCAGTAAGTTTCCAGCTGTATGCTCTTTCATTCTTTTTTTGCAGTATTTTACAGAATACATTTCATTACAAATAACATAAAATGCTGGGAATCTGACTTTGGCCATCTTCCCACATGGTTTGGAAAAGTTTGCAAATTGTCTCAATGTGTGTAAGTTCATCCTTGAACATCAGCAAGTGAACTCCTCCAGCACACTTGTCTAAATTTTGCCATTTACAGTATGTATCTTAAAAATATTAGAAAATTTGATGTTTCACTGTTCCTGACCACCATACATCTCTTCCACTATCAATCTGCTACTGAGAAAACATCACCAAAGTAATGATGGTTTCTTTTCCAAACGCATGAAAGCCCCAGTATTTTTGAAGTAATTGTGGGACCTTGGCTTTGGTAAAACCATGAGGCTAAGACCTGAATTAACTCAGTGCAGTTTTAGACACATGGAACCACAGTATGAATATCCCTTTCCAGGCAGCTGAGAGACTTTTTCCTCAAGACAGCTTCTGCAGAGTACACGTGGTGAAGCCAAGGCTGTTGCAGCGTGCAGTGTTGAGCTGCAATTGCCAGGTGTCTGTGAGGTCCTGGCATCTCTTGCTTTTGCTCATACTACAAGGTGGTCCATTACAAGATGGATTTTTGCAGGGGTAACCATAGATGGTAGGTCTTGCATTGAAACCTTTCCAGAAGTATTTCTTGTGCTCTTTTCCACTCAGTTCCTGGTTTTCTAAAAGTACATGATACAAAGGTGTTTGAATATTTGTCTTTAAGCAAATGGGCTGGAGAAGTGCTAACCATCAGGGAGAGAGTGTTGTGCTTTTCCTGATACTGAACTAGTGCCTGTTTTATTCTGATTTTTATAGAATACTAATTATTTTTTGTTCTCTGCTTAAGCTAAGCCAGAAATAGGTATAAAGTCTAGTTCAAGTGTGCAAGGTGATGCCAAACAGTATCTAATAGTCCTTTTCTGGCAACAATGGGCTGTTGTTCAGTATCCTCACACAGGTTAACCGTGGAGTTGCTCCTGAGAATCCTTGTGATTTATGATGACATTGCTGGCAACAACCGAAAGCTCTCTAGCAGTGCTTTCCACAGTGCTGTGTCAGCAGTTTCACATATGTACACACACACATTCTTCATATACAACTTATAGCAGAGAATTCTGACCCAATTCTAGTATTCGTCTTGTTTCTCTTTGCACTTAAGTACTGTTTATTCAGCAATTATGTGTCTACCTACCTTCTCTGGTTGCAAGTTTAGTGTCTGTACCAATTAAAAAAGTGTGCTAGTCAGAAAAGCCTCAGGATGTGAATTATATTGATCTTGTGTTGCAAGTGTCTTGCTAGGAGGAATTCCCTGGGAGAGGAAGAGGCAAGTAATTTGGTTTGTGGGATGATGCAACTTGTCTCACTAAAACACATAAAATGTTATCAGATCAGCAGCTCTGAATTCTCATACACAATAATTATAATACAATTAAAAATATAATTTGTCATCAGAACACTTTATGCTGTGTTTAAAAGATGTCTTTTCCAAATTTAAAAAAAAAAAGCCTTCCATCTACATATAGCAGAATTTGCACTAAAATGTTTGTATCTTCTAGTATCATTCTTGGTACCCTCTTTCTACCTTTTTCTCCTTCCCCTCAAAATTAAAGAAGCTGTACCCTGCCTTGACTTGTATATAGTCTGTACTTCATCTATTTCTTATTCTTGTTCTCTTGTGGGCAAAAATCCAGATAAAAACTCATGAGATTAGTATCTTCAACCTCTAGCTGAAGGTTTTTGGATTTGGTTCTTTTGCTGACTAATTTTGGTAGGTCCTCCACTTCTTGTTTTTTCTAGATCAAGTTACAGTTGTCTGTTCTGATGCATTAACATCACATAATCCTAGCCCCTGAGCTATAGAAGCTGTGACAGTACTGGGCTATGTACTGTAATAAAACAATTTTAGAAGGCAGCCTGTGGGCTGTTTGTTCAGGTCCAATTGAGATCTCGACAGTCATATAGTTCAGGTTTTTACTCCTTTCTTCCAGCTTTCTTCCAAATAAAAAGGAGTCAAAGCACACAAACAATTTTTTAAATTATTATGTTGGTATTTAATTGTTTCTTGCAAACAGTCAATGCAGAGTCACTAGGTTAATTAAGAATGGTGACCACCAGGAGAGATAAATGCACATGATAAGCTACTGGGATGGAAAGCATTGGTGAGACATTCTTGCTATTGACAGAGATGTATGGGAATACCCTGACTATACCATGCTTATGTCCAAATTCTTCCTTTAGGTGCAAGTCCCACAGCATATCACATGCAAGCACCACAAACCTGACTTCTTCTTCTATTATGTCACTTTCTGCAATGATGCACTTCAATAGACTTTTCAGGGAAATAATTGAATACTGCCTATTGAAGAAATATTTCTTTCTTCATTTTGTAAAGGGGATTATAGTTAATATCTAGCAATGCCTAGATTTGAGGTTCTCTGTTTCTCCTAAATAAACTCTTATAGCCTTTCAGTGAATAGTAAAACGCTTTCACTGGATAAGGAAAGTCTTTGAATAGTAGGTTATCTTTCTGCCTTTCTGCTTGGATAGGGTGTTATTTTTAATAACTTGTTTGTCACAGTAGCATTTGGAAAAAGAGCTATTGAGTTCTCTCATGTTGTGGAAGTACTCTTAGTCACAAGCATTAAATGCAACTTAATAGCTTTGGTAATGAGAATACAGTAATGTTCTTACATAGGTCTGTGATGCACCTTACTTGGAATACAGCAGGAGCAGATGCAAGTCATAGGAACTATAGGAAATAAGGAAAACTTCTGCAGTAAAGGTTGTGTTAGGAACTGGACCACCTCATTTACAGAATCAATATATTTGCAAGATAATATGGCTATGCATATCCTTAAATAGGGTAAAGAAAACAAACAAACAAACATTAAAGTTACACCTACAATTTTTGCAGTGCATAAAGCAGGATCTGATGAGTAACATGTTCTTTCTTAGTCCCTGCTGTTTAATTCCCTGAATGCTGTGCATCCTGGGTGCTAATGAGACAGAGAAAACTTGTGGAAAAAAACATACCAAACTAAAACACAAGCATGCAGTGAAGTTGTTACTTACTGGATTTTCAGAAATTTAACAGAATGAAGGAGAAGGTTCATTATGTGCAACTGTATGGTTATGTGATGTCTCGTCACCTACCCTGGACACTTTTAAACCACACAAACTTCTATTGCCCACGTGATGAATCAGCTTAATAAACCCTAGTAGTTTCTTACCCACTCCACAGAGCAGCCACAGGGCCAGACACACAACCCACTTTGTTGTTGTTCCTTACTGTCATCAAGGACTTCTGAATCTTGGTAACTGTGGTTTCCATTCAAGGCTACTACAGGCAGTGATATTTTTATGGATGCAGGCTCTTCTCTCTATTTTCTGCCAGATTTTATGTCTTCCAGTGTGTACTCCTCAATTACTTCTTCCCAGACTTTTTTTGTCTTCTGAAGCCCTGAGGTCTGGGAGTTCACTCCCTTTACTCTCTCCATTCTTCTCTCATGTTTATCATCTCGGTTCCCTACTGCTCCCAGGCTCAACTCTGTCATAACTTTTTCGCAGGTGCTTCCCACTCCATCCTCATATATGTGTTTTCTCTTGTTTGCATTTGTATCTGAGCTTTTTTCTGTGTTGTCTTGGCTCAGAGGGGATTACCTGGCAGTGCTGGGAAAGTCTTATGCCTTCACTTGTGGTGATCTCAGTCTTGGCGTAGCCCATAGGAGACCTGATTACCAGGCAAAGTGAAAGTCCTGAGTTTTTGCTGGTTGGGACTATGGGCTAACAGACTGCTAAGGGTTCTTTGCTGCTGGCAACTTGTATTGGGAAAGTAATAACTGCTGTTTTCCAAATAGTAATACTGGTTTTCACATTATTAGCAAGAAAGCACACCCTTTGTCCAAAATGTTGTCTTGTCAGAACTAAGGTTTCTGCTTTGGAAGATGGAGAACCAGAGCTTTCCTAAAAACTGTTTTGTTTTATTGTTGGAGGTTTTTTTACATAAATTCAATTTTTCTTGACATGACTGTTAGAAAAGGCAACTAATTTGTCTGAAATTTCCCAAAGACTTTGAGGCAGATATTCAACATGAAAAAAAATCAGGCCTAACAGTTGTAGTTTGGCAAAATTACTTAAGATTTATCATCTAAAAGGAAGCATGGGATAGACTACTCAACATTAAAAAAATCAGGCCTAACAGTTGCAGTCTGGCAAAATTACTTAAGAGTTATCATCTAAAAGGAAGCATGGGATAGACTATACAACTGCTAACATATTTGGAATATTGTGTTCAGTTCTGGGCCCCTTAGTTCAAGAAGGACAGGGAATTGCTTGAAAGAGACCAGTGCAGAGCCACAAAGATGATGGAGGGAGTGGAGCATCTCCCTTATGAGGAGCGGCTGAGGGAGCTGGGTCTCTTT